>NC_136489.1:128260838-128343338 GCF_053919585.1 Euprymna scolopes
ATGTACCTGGATGTGCTATAGAGAGTGGCGATCCTTTAATGCAATCAGGTGGGTGCTGGCAGACCCTGGGTGTGGTAGTAAGACTTGGCGCTGGCCCACAAGTCCAAATAGACCCAGGCTTGGCCTCAGGAGGACTATGACTGACCCCCCCTCCTCCCCTGACCTGAACCCACTGAACTACTTTGTTTGGTTATGCATTGAAAACCTCATCAACATGACCTCCTACAACACCAAAGGCAGCTTGATCGCCGCCATTCACCGAGCTCTTGCCAGCTTTTGTGAAAAAGGCATGCTCCCAGTTTTGAACCTGTATCGAGGTGGTGATTGAAGCTAAAGACGGCTACATTGAATCAATGTCAGCTCTACTACATAATCAAGTTACCTCGATTGATTTTTTAAATAAATGTTTTAAAGTAAAGCTGTAGTGTTGTTTTCTTTAGGGTGTTCCGCTTTTATATAATCCCGACTAACCTAACAAGCAACAAAATCCCACCTATTCATTGTTGAGGTCCCTCTGCCTTTAAATATTTTTTAAATCCAAGATGTCTGCCTTGCAACGTGCTGTGATAAAAATGTGTTTTTCTACTGTAAAAAAACAAAACAAAAAAACTACTCAATCAAATTAAGTAAATTCAGTTCAAACCGGATACATACAATAAAACCTTTTTTTTTTCGATATTTTCATTTTTTTATGTCTTGATTAAACTGTACAAGTACCATTAATTCTTATGTGACATATTTTTCTAGATCTTATTTTTCATCTCATCTTGGAGGTTTTATGTTTTATGAATGACTAGTTTGGATGCCTGGCATTGCCTGGGTGTTCGGAGGTGTGTGTTGAGCAAAAAAAAAAAAAAATTGATAGTAAGCAGGCATGCTCAAACACGTACGGCGAAGGAGGAAAAAAATGTGAAAAAAAAAAAAAAAAAAAAAAAAAAGAAAGGGACATCTTTGCCGTTGTGTCCACCAGCAAATCAGAAGTGGCAAAGTTTTAAATTAAGGCTAGTAAATCGAAAAGAGGGGATGACTTTCGAAAATATCAGAAAAAAAAAAAAAAAGCGACCCTGTACTTGTAGAAAAGTGCCCAGTTGAGGGTGAAGAAAATGTTTTTAGCCAATTTTTCGATATATTTGCTTCAAAATGATACTGATCTCGTGAAAACCCCGTCGCTTCTGTCGAAAGTTTTAGGCAGACATACAAACATACAGGCGAGATTTATATTATAGATTTTCAACTTATTCGTTCTGTTGCCATTTCGTTTGCGTCACCCACCAGGATCAGGTGGTCATCAACTGATTCCCTCCATGTCTTAACTGACTTACCAGATGGTTTTGGGCCATCAACATGATTGTGGGACACATTTTTGAACATTTCAGATGACTTAGAGGTGGTAACATTACCATACAATTCAGACTTCATTATGCACAGTAAAGTGAGATCGGCAAATTTCTGCATCTGCAGCTAGGATCATACAAAAGTATGGCTGTGAAACGGGGTCAGAGATGAAATGTCTGAATAATATGATTCAAGCTGCGTAACATTCAAACGTTTCATCATTGAATATATATTTCCAGTGACAAGTTTTTTCATATTATTTAGACTTTTGGGGATACTTGAGTGTTATTTTAACACTTCAGTTGATGTAACGTTCAAAATGTTTTAGGTGTATCTTTTGGACATGGAAATTTTCATGGAATTTCAAACGGAACCACAGGGGTAGCATGCTCTCATTCTGTCAACCATGACTAGAACGACTAAGTAATTCAGAATTTTAGTTTGAATGTTGCCTGCACGGAGGAGGTTGAAGGTTCCATTCTCAGTGGAGGTGACAATCAAAATACCATTGAGAATTACATGCCATGGTTGATGGAACGAGAGCATCTACCCTTGTGGATTAAAGAGTTTCATTTGAATTCCATGCAGATTTCAGAGTTCAACATGATACACATGAAGAAGGTCAGAGGTTACATTGATCAAAACAAAAATAACACTCAAGGTGAGAATAGCAGTCTGGAGAATATAAATATAAATAATATAAATTATTATATCCATATCTCCAATTCAGAAACATAAGGTTTTTTTTTTAATTTTATTTTATTAAATAAGCACAAGGTCCAAAACTTTTAAAGCTAATTCTAATGAAAGTTTTGCTAGAATTGGATGTGAATTGGCAGCCATCATTGTATGAAGACTCGGATTCGGAATTACCTTTTGTGGATTACTATTTGCTATTTTGATAACTTTGATATCCCAGCAGAGAAATAATCCAAGCTGATACAGTTTTCTAAATATTTTAAGCATATTATTACCATATTTTATTCTAATTTTATATAACATTGTCTGCTTCGTACCTGCTAACTCTGGTTCCTCGTCAAGTAGCAATCCGACATTTGTAGTCGTCACATCATCAAAGGCACTCTCCTGAAACAGAAGATAATTGAAGAGTTTTTAAATAAATTAAACAAAACAACTACAACCAAAATTTAGCATTGAATTCTACTAACATATCTTCCAAGTATAACCCAGTTTGAGAAACCCTGTTGAGTGATATGAAATAGATTTCAAGCCTTTTTTTTTTTTTTTTTTTATTACACTTTCACCCCAAACAAGGCACGTTGTCACTTTGATGTAGGGGGCTACTATCAAGAACCCGAGTTGCAGGGAATTTAGTAGCAAGATGTCTGTTTACATTACACTAAAGTTTTTTTCAAAGTGCATCTCCCCCAAAACGCAAGCTCACAGAGTGGCATGAGATGGGCCAAATTATTACAATTTTTGTAGACCATATTCTAAAGATAGTATCAGTTGTAATACTACACTGCATCTGTTTTGTCCTCAGTCAGTGAAAGAGAAATTCTTCTAGACTAATGCAATTTTTATTTTTGCCACAATCCAGTCTGCCTTCTTTCGAGAAGCTAGGTTTCTCCAAATTAAGAACTAATCTAGTATCTAACTACCTTCGTAAGGTGGCAAATAAATAAGGACAATTCAGTTTGATAAGGATTAAAAAAACAATTCTAATGAAATTATATGAACAGTTAAAGAAATTTTTTTTTAAACAGACATGTGCCCACTTAGATCAGTATATATATATATATATATATATATATATATATATATATAATTAAATATTTAGAAATCCCAAAATGTTTTCATAAATATTTAGAAATTACAAATTATTGTGATTGCTTCAAATATCAAAAGATTGTTAGGCTAATTTATAAAACTCACTAGGTCTGTCAGTGTGTATTGTCTGTCTCCATTTTTTCAAAGTGCATCTCCTCCAAAATGCAAGCTTACAGAGTGGCATGAGGCAGGTCAAATGATTACAATTTTTGTAGACCATTGTTTTATGGGTTTTTAGCCAATAAAAATAACTGCTAAGGAGTCAAAAGTTTTAAAAGTTAGAACTTGACAAGCGTAAGTTGACTTAAAATTTATTGAATGCACGCGCAGACTTTTATACGTTATAATCTGTTTATTTTTAACTATTTCTTATCAATCTGACAATAGCTCAAATCATAAAAACTAAGGCTGGAGTGCTTTATGTTTTGGTTTTGATTCTAGTTGTCATTTTTATTTTATTATTTTTGAATTCACTATTTATTGAGTACAATATAATAATCGATTGAGAATGGACTCTACAAAATGTGCATAAATTAAAACATCATATTTAAGCATATTTTATGACTGGGCAATGTCGGGCACTCAGCTTGTATCATATGTATCTGTGAGCAGTCACAACTACTGCTTTCAAACAGAAATATGTCCGCAGAGAAATAATCAAAAGCATAGTTTGACTAGCTGATAGTTTTTTGTTTTATTTTAAAAATAATTTAAGCATGCAAAATATTTCTCAGCAGTTCATAAACATAGGTCAACAACAATCAGTGCTTACTGCTGCTTGCAATTTATTAAATTTATTTATTGCGGACTATTATCCTCATCTTTCTTGTTGTTTCACGACGTTTCGGCCAACTATTCCTTTGGCCTTCATCAGGGCCTGTGGCGCAGTGGATAGAGACGTTGAATCTCTACAGTTCTAGGTGAGAATTGTCTGAAGATAGCGGTTTCAATCCTACTCAAAGCAGGCCAGAGGCTTACTTGGCCAAAACGTGGTGAGATGACAACTATGGATGGCATTAATTGCTGAGGATGAAGTTAGGAGATTCAGAGTTCCTATCCTGTCGTGGTTACCATCTGACGAAAGCCAGAGGAATAGTTGGCTGAAACATTGTGAAACAACAACTAAGAAAGATGAGGAGAATGGTCCGCAATAAATAATACTCGTCTTATTAATGAATTCCAATTAAATAATATACAAACTTTTGCCAACCATTACAATGTGATCCATTTTCAAGAGAAAATGTATTTTTTGATAATAACCATGAAATATGTTGGAATTTCAGTACTTGTAGAGTTTAATCAAAACATTAAAAAATGAAAATATCGAAAAAGGTTATATTGTATGTATCCGTTTTGGACTGAGAATCTCCGAAACAAAATTACACTTAATTTAAATAGAGTAGATTTTTTTTACAGCAGAAAAACATGTTTTTATGAGAGCGCAATGAAGTTAGCCATCTTTTAAGTTTTTGAACACGCCACGGGGAGACAACTCAGTTTAAAGCGCCGCTCTCCCTCCCCATCTTTAATACTAGCTTTTCTTCCTAAAAATCGAAACATGACTACCTTTTGCTTAGTATCATAAATTGTTTTTTTTGAACTACTTGATCAAATTAAGTCATATTTTTTTTGGAGAACTTCATTCCATAACGGATATGTACAATATAACCTTTTTTTTCTCAATATTTTCATTTTTTAATGCCTTGATTAAACTGTACAAGTACCAGATATTTCAAACTGAACCGTTTATTTTCTCTCATTAGACGTTCTATAACTCTTAAATATTTAGTGTAGATGTTTTTAATTCTTTCTGAGACTAAAATACCAGTAGGTTAAATTCACTCTGGAATATCTCAGCGGACAATTATATTCACTTGGCTACGTGTCAAGTAAAATAATCTGACAAGCAATATCTAAGAGGGAGGAAATGTGGGATTAGAGAAGTTCATCTCAGTAGATAAAATGAAGTTGGAAATTCTCAAGAGGTAACTAATTAAAAGCAAAATAAAAATGCACACACAGTAAAACAGTTAAAATAATGTAAAAATGGCAGAAATGAAGAGGAAGAATATAATCTGGACATGTCAAATAAATGTATGCAGAATTTATGGAGAAAACTTACAAGTTTGCTTCCAATTGCAGACACAGGTGATTGAAACAGTGTTTCATTAAAAGACTGGAGAAAAAAAAAAAAAGAAAAAAATAGTTTAGAAACAAAAAGGAAAAAATAATAATTGAAAATGTACGAAGACATATACAAGCAACCCTAGTTGAAGTCACTATCCCTAATGATGCTTTACACTTAAATGCACTTAAACAGAGCTGAAAGAAGATAACCAAATAAAAAGGTTTCATGTAATGAACTGGAAACTTAAATCTCTATCATTCCTGTAATCATAGGAGTTAACAGGCTTATGAAAACGAATTTCAAAATCTACTTAGTAAATACACCTGATAAATCAAGTACAAAAGAGATGCAAACAATTGCACTTAATGTAGTAAGCAGTGTCAGTACTATGCCCCCCCCAATTAATTTTTGTAAAAAAAAAAAAAAAAAGAAACAATAATTCTTATAATCTTTAAGCCCGAGACACAATTTAAGCATGGCTACTGTAATATGATGGCCTAGCAACGACTATAATTTAGTCTGGTGACGTCATGAACATCGGTCTGTAGAAATTTGGTGACGTGTCTCATGACTAAACCGGAAGTTGGTTTAAAGTTTTGGAGGGTTAAATAAATTTAAACATGCCGTCGAGATGTATAGTTCCAAAATGCTGAGGTAACTACGAAAATGGACCAAAAGTTAGCGTGTTTTCATTTCCTCCCAAAAAAAAAAGGAAATAATTTACCAGTGGATTAATGTAATAAAAAGAAAGGATTTTACTCCATCTAAATATAGCAGAGTAAGTGTTAAAATGTTTGAGATATTTATAAAAAAAAAAAAAAAAAAAAAAAAAAAAACGCCTTTTTTATTTTTATTTATTTAGAACGTATTTTAAAATAAAAATGAAAGTATGTATATAAAAAATGAATTTTACATGTAATTTAAGTTATGTATTGAAATAATAAATTATTATTTAGAAACTTATTTAAAATGGGGAGTATGGTGAAAATATGTACTTTCACCTAACAATTTAATAAAAGCGATATCGTAAAAATGTAATTCCTTGTTTAAATAATTCTAAATAAGAAAAATCATTTATCTTTTTAGTTCAACTATTTTACTGTGCAATATTTATATCAGCGTGAAATAGATTAAACTTTTTTTAAAAGTTTATGACCGTTTTTGTTATCCCAAAAGCTTATTAATAATTATTTGTGGTAAATGTCGTGGCCCTATAGGTGTCAGAATTTTGGAGATTATACTTCCAAAATAAACTATTAAAATTGTTTAAAAAAATAATAGAAATATTGTTTTTTATTTAAAAAAAAAAAAGTGTTTACAAAATGCCGGCAATAAAAAAATAATATTTCTATTATTTTTTAAACAATTTTAATAGTTTATTTTGGAAGTATATTCCATAAAGAAAATAAACAACCCACTTTAAACGGAGAAATTACAAGTTTTGTATATGTTATTCGCAGTTTTGTGTTAGGGTTGTCAAAAATCCCCCCCCCCCCAATTCTGATACTACTAGTGGCGCTGTAAACGAAAATAACGTTTAAAATTACAGCAAACGAGTAGTTTTCAAGAAAAGAAATGTTAGTTTTAAAAAATGGGGGATCACTTTTCTATAAAAATTTAATGTAAAATGAGCACCCACTTTACGGCCATCGTTTTTTTTTTAAGGGCACTTTCTTTTTAACAAATAAAAGCGAAGAAGAATGAGTATGGCCACCTTTATGTTGGGTGTTGGGAGTCAACGTACAATGAGCACAGTTTAACGTAAAATGAGCGCCCCCTTTTCAAAAAGTATAAACAGAATTTTTGTCGGGGAAAGGGGTTCAACTGTAGGTGCTCATTTTACGTTTAGTTGTGTTCATTCCTACATCAAAGAGGCACTTCGCCTTGTTTGAGGTGAAAATGTAATTTTAAATAAAATTGCTCGTTGCCCATGTAAAAAAAAAAAAAATTAGCCATAAAGTGGGTGGTCGTTTTAGGTTAAATTATCCCCCCCCCCCTTTTTTAACTAACATATCTTTATATCTTGGAAACTACTAGTTTGCCGTAATTTTAAACGTTATTTTCGTTTTCAGCACCCTCGAAAACCTATAAAAGTGGTAATTTAAAAGGATTTTTCGAGGGTGGCCTAATTCTGCCTATTTACCTTTTTTTTTTATTTTATCGTTTTTTGTCATGTAATGTTCTTTTTTTTTGTATTAAGTCAAACATGGTACGATTTTCTTTTAAATTATTTCTTTAGGTATGTGAATTTCATTTTCGACCTGAAGACATACAGCGAGAGGCATCAGCATTTGATGAAAGGACTGGAAAGACAATTAGTGTTAAATTAAAAATTCCTATCTTAAGGATGGTGCTATTCCTCGAATATTACCAAACTGTCCCTCCTATTTATCGTCATCAACCACTTTTAGAGAGTCTCCTAACGCAAAGAAAATGCGTTTAGAAAATTCTGCTCTTAAGCGTGCATTATGTGAAAGTGTTGCTGACGAGTTAGAGTTACGGAAACGTTAAACTTTCCATAATATTGATGATTTAGAAAAAAAATTAATGTTTATAGATAAAAATTATTGGACTTCTATTAGGCAAGACAATACCATCATTATATGCCATATAAAGAGATGCCCATGCCCAAAAATAAAAATGTCTATGGTGATTGAACCAGACTTGGCCGTTAGAGCATTCTGTAGTGATGTGGAAATGAGTGCTATAGGGGAGTATAGAATTCCTAAACATGTAACAGAGGAAAATACTCTGCAGATTTTGATGTAAAACATGAAAAAAATGGACATCGAAGAACAGGAAATGAAAACTTCTAATATAAGTTCTTTATTAAAATTAAATTAATCTTATCAGTTTTGCTATTAGTGCAAGATGAATCATTTAAATATTTTAATGCCATTAAGTTCAAATTAACATAATGACAATGAATAAGGTTAATTATTCGAGTGAAATGATGGTATTTTCTTCCCTATTATATAACTGCTCCCCTAGAGGGTACAGACTGTTAAGAGACACTAAAAATGTAATTTTACCATGCTATTCAACCATTCGAAGATTAACCTTATCAACTTCCATGAATCCTGTCATTGAACAACACGATAACAATTTTCTCATGTATATTAAAAGTTTAAGTTACTAATGCAGAATGACATCGCAGTATCTTTACTTGTTGATGAAATACATCTCAAACCTTATCTTGATTATAAAGGTGGTAATATTGTTGGCTTAGCTAACAACAGCAATGAACCGCCACAAGTGCATTTGCTTTTATGCTTAGCAGTGTATTCTCACAATATAAGGATGCTGTGCATGTTATGCCAACTAAATGTCTTCTAGCTGAGAACTTATTTGACATAATTAAACGTGTAATAATTGGCTTAGAAGATATAGGGTTTAAGGTATTATCTGTAATAACAGATAATAATGCAATAAATAAAAAAGCTATGTCTTTCTTTTGTAGCCTATCAAAACTTTCAATTGTATATCCCCATCCAGTTAGAACGTCTAGCCCTCTTTTCTTCTTATTCGACTTAGTGCATATATTAAAATGCATTAGAAACAATTGGCTTGGCCAAAAAGATGAATGTAAATGCAGGATGTTCCCAAAGTTTTGTTATAATGGAAATCATGAATTAGATAACATCCAAAGTGCTCCATTTTCTAGTTTACATAAACTTTATGCCTTAGAATCTCAATCACTTGTGAAATATTGCTATAAGTTGACTTCAAAAGCTCTTTCTCCGACTACTTTTGAAAGGCAAAATGTTAATTTGGTTTTGCAAATTTTCAACAAATATACTATTCAAGGTTTGCTAATCTTAGGAAAACAGGAATGCTTGCCAAATTATGCAGAAATCGAATAGATACATTCAAATATTTTATATTTGGTGAACAATACTGAATGTGAAAACATCATATAAAGGTTGTTGACTTCGTAATAAATATGCTAATCCACTTACATTAAATAGTGATAATTATACTTTCCTAAATGTGTTCTGTGACTGGTTAGAAACTTGGAATAGCATTCCTGGAAGAATTGGTAAGTTAAAGGAAACATTGCTTTGCACCATACTACTTACGCAATTTTAGAATTTACTAAATATTGTATAAATGTACTGAACATGGTGTATATATTACCAGGAAAGTTTCAGACAGATAACCTTGAGGCAAGGTTTGGTCAGTATCGACAACTTAGTGAAGATCAGTATAATATATCAATACGTCAGGTGTATGAATGTGAAAAAAAAAACTCAGAATGTTGTCAGTTTTAAAATCGAGCTTACCAATTAATAATCGAACTATTGAAGTTAAAAATTTAAAAGAAACTAACTGGGATGAAATGAAAGAGAGCAAGAGTTACATGTTTATAAATTTAACATAGATGTAACAGAAGATGATGTTAATCAATGCAAGGAAGTACTTCCTGTTATATTATACTTAGCAGGTTATTGCTGTCATGCAGTTTTCAAAAAACTGAAATGCAATAGCTTCAAAAATTTAATATCCGGGAGAGAGGCTGTTGAAGAAATAGCTGAATTAAACAGCTACTTTCAGGGTATTAACAGAGGTTCTCTGCTATACCCAAATGATATAACTAATAATTTTGTCTTATATAATTATATAGTTATAAACAAACTTACAAAATGTGATTCTTTTTTACATTCGATTCATCAGAGAAAATTAGCCATGTACATAACTTTAAATATTTTGGTTGATCAAAATTGATTATTTCATGTTGACTCTTGTGATGATGGTCACACTATTCAGCAAATTGAAAAAAATGCTGATATGGAGTTCATCAAATTCCCTTATAAACAATTTTTGTCGCAAAGAGAATGACAATATTAGTAAAAAAAAAAAAAAAATATCAGAAAAAGGAAAATTCAAACTTTTAATTAAATTCTACAACAGATTTTTGAAAAGTTTTAATATTCAATGTTTGAAATATTTCTGCCTTCATAACTTTGTTTATACTAACATTTGTTTGAATTTAATTTTTAACTTATTGTTCGTTATTCAGTTAAACTAACTTATTGTTTGTATTTCAGTTGATTTTTAAAATTTTGTTTTGATTTAAAAAAATATCTATTGTTCGTTTTTATTTATTTCTATTGAATAAACTTCAGTTTCATACAAATCAAATCGTATTCCTTTTTTTTTTTTTTTTTTTTTTAAAACTTTTTAACAACTTTTCTCCCTTTCAATTTGTTTTTTATTATTAATATTTTTATTATTAATATTGGATGAGTTTCAGTACAAAGTATTATGTTTATCTTTTTTAATCCAATTTTGAAGTTTTCTAATGCTTTCTGTAAAAAATGTTCGCTCATTATCGACAGTGTGTTCCACTTATCTTGCTTGCTAGGACCTATGGCGATGACGTCATTTTTCAGCTGACAGGCCATCTATGACGATGGTCACGGTTTAAGCCCGAGACAGTTTAAGTCCAAGACACAGTGCACATATTGTTCCTTTTCTTAAAACCTGTTGTTACCCTTAAGCGCTCTTATTCAGAGCAAAGCATCTCTTCTAGTGTGACTGATTAGAGGTAAGGTAACATTGATCCTGGTAGTAGGTCAATACTTGGAACACAATTGATTGTTGTATTAAATAGCAATGCATGCACAGAGGTGATTGTTTAAAACTAATAACTTTGTGACAGGTTGATAAAGAAAACAAAAATACTAGGTTGACTTTTACAGAAAGAATAGGAATATAAAGGATACAGATTACATGAACAAAATGATATTCTATAACAGTCACAAAACTATTAAACTTGGTGTACAAGAGATCTTATTGCTATTACATTATGGTACATGTTGAAAATTATTTAAATTATCTTAGTCAAATCTAGCCTAAAATCAAAATAATGGAAGCACCTATACTCATGAGAAAAATAGACTGGACCAGTTGATGGGATGGAGTCACATGATAAAATCGATTTTACCTAGCATCAAAATAAGTACGGTAGAACCCCCGGGATATAGTGGCCCTAGGATATGTTTTTTTCAGGTTTCGAGCTGGAATATGTTTTTTCTGCTCCTGGTTATGGTATAAGCCTTGCCTTACAGTGTTTTTTATAATGTTGTTTGATTATATACATGTGCATTGTATACTGTACTGTATTTTGTTACTAATTTTTTTATGCCATATACTGTATACGTAAAAGTGAGTAAAGAAATCAGAAAATATTCACAAAAAAAAAAAAAAAAAAAAAAAAACACACACAGTTCAGTATATTTTTTTACCTGATTAGTGTAAGGAGTTGATCGCTTGATCATTGAACTGGGAAATTTGAATCCACTTTTTGGTGTCACTGAAAGTAAAAGGGAAGAAAAATCATTTATTTTGTTTAGGCAAACTTAAAAATTGTCAAAGGGCTGAAAATTTGCTTCAATCCAGTTTGAATTTTTCAGTTAGTGACATTGATTTCCATCACTTAACGTTATTCCTCAGTGCATCCTTAAACTTTTTTGTAGGTTTATGCTGTGGTCTCTTTCCTATGGAAAACTCACAATAAAGCAGTTGCTTTGGTATTATTCTATCTCATATATATATATATATATATATATATATATATATATATAGTGAATAAATGACAAAAGACTATATTCCAAAGTTCATGATGTTTATCATATTATTTATCCTTTAATTCAGTTGACATTTACAATTCTTGACAGTATCTTTTTGTAGCACAAAATCAATCGCTTAATTATTATATCAACCAGTGAATCTATTATGCCCTTACCTCATCAGAAGAAATAGCAACAATTCAAAATGGTGTAATGGAAACAAGGTATTTACAGCTTCTCTTCCAATTTTCGGATTTTAATCATGTCAAAACGCACTTTATTTCCTTTTGATGGATTGATTGTTGCTATTTCTTCTGATGAGTTAAGAACATAATAGATTCACTGATTGATATAATTAAGTGATTTTTGTGCTACGAAACAGATACTGTCAAGAATTGTAAATGTCAACTGAAAGGAATAAATTATAAGATGGTCAACATCATGAACTTTGGAATATAGTCTTTTGTTATTTATTCACTATATTGCTCTGTAATTACATTGAGTTTCTTAAATAAGGATTGGTATATATTATAAGAAAATATATTTCCACAGAAATATTTTTTTTTTTCATTCACTTTCCCCTCAAACAAAACTGTATAGTTTAGTTAGCACCACCTCTTCATGAATTAGAGCACCTCAAGTGACAGGCATTAACCTCCACCCCTCCCAAAAGGATACTACATGTGATCCTAGCTAAAAGGGCGGATGAAAAATAGGATTGACATTTAATTTACTTCATTTACTCACAATGGCTATTGCGTTGACTACGAAAGGACCGTTGTTGGAATGGTGGTGATTCAGAACTGACTGGAAGACCTGCTGCATCATCTAAAAGTTGAATAGCTGAACAGACATTAAGAAAAACAAAGTATAACATTACAAACAGAATTCTTGAGACTGGAGGGTTTCAGAAGTAACAAAAATGCATTTTATAGACGTACAAGAATCTCTCGACGTTGGATAACATGTAACTATAATCTTATAAATTACATTATTATATGGTGTTTGAGATAAATTTGATAATTTTTTTTTATATTTTCATTTCAGAATTGTTTGCAGTATTCATTAATGATAACAAATAGCCGTTTCTGTCTATTGTTGGAGGGTTTGAGAGTTGAAGACCATAGACAAATTTAAAGCACTGAAATATTGGAAAAGAGCAACCTGTATGATGAGAATTTGTGCCGGATTAAAAAATTCAGAAAAACTTAGCAGCAGCCTAACACTTCTTGAAGGATGTGAGCTGGACATTTATGACAGATGTGGAAGGATCACAGCAGGTACTCTGTCTCCACAGAAAATTTATAAAGAAATAAAAATAAAAGAAGCTATGTATACATGTGCCAAAATTAAGGCAAAACATACAGAGATTAGCAAGAGAAACAGGCATCAGAGTGGTAAGCATGAAGAAATATCTTTGCTACTTCTCATGTAAGTGTTGCAGGAGTCAACTACTAGCGTCCAACGCCTTATGAAAACTAAGGAACTCCTCAACAACATAAATCTCCCAAGGTGAACTGAGGAGGCTTTGATTCTTTCCAGACAATGAAAAACTTTAGCCAACAGCAGTTGTACATCACAGAACAAAAGGTGGCTAGTTTACAGACCATGCATCATGAAGATCAAGTTCCCTTAAACTGTGATGGTTTTTGTATCTACTTCCAATGAAGGTCACGTCATGCCGTCCCACATTTTTTAAAAGAAATTTAAATGATTATACGAAGTCGCTGTCCACTGTTGTCAAGAGCTAGGTAAAGAAAATGGCTGTGGTAAGGTCATATACCAGCTTAATATCACACCTTTGAGAAGGATCAGAACTTTTATGACTTCACCAATCCCAACATTTAACCCTGTTAACTCACTTGATTGCAGCACCATGGACTATTATGTATGGGGCAGAGTTGAAAAAAACCAAGTATATCACCTGCAACACCAAGGACAAGCTAGTTGACAAGATAAAAATTTGCTTAATCATTTCTTGAAGGACATCATGAAGTTAGCAAGTTTTTAGGTTTAGATCCATGTAAAGAGGTTCATGGTGGATGTTCAGGGGAGAGGGTTATACAGGTAATATGTAAGCTTTTTTGACAAATGATTCTCTAAGAATACTCTTTGAATTTTGAGAATAGATCAATAATTAACCAAGATGTGATATTTTCTTTTATTTCAAAAAAAAAAAAAAAAAAAAAAAGTAATTTTGAACAACCTAAATAATTAAAGCAAAGTTAATCAACAATGGTTTTGTTAAAGTTTTTTTTGTTTTTTTTAATTAAACAAAAAAAAAAAAAAAAAAAAAAAATCACATAATACATATAAGCAGCAGCAGCAGCATTCAGCTTCACATCACACCCACCTCCAAGAAAGCCTAGAAGTGACTGAGAACTTCCACATAAAAACCATGGTAGATGTTTAGGGGAACTCCTTTGTATAAGCTGTATTTTGCAAAAGATATTATAGGATATGCATCAGTCTCTTTTTAAAACTTAACAAGATCAACTTTTATTATTGATAATTTGGGACTATATGAATTTCAAGCACTCCAAAATAGGCAACATTTTCATTTATTGTTTGTAAACGAACTTTTTTCTTTGAAGAATAGTAAATTTTTTTTTTTTTTAGTGTGTAACATTTTATTTACAAATTATCTCAAGCAAAAGTAAACAAGATTAAAAAATCCACTGATGATAAAAAAAAAAAAAAAAAAAGGTGTTCATTTGGTCGTTTGTCTATTTTGAGGTGCTTGGAATCCATATGGTCCACAGTTTAATTACACATCCTCAGCCATAATACTTCTACAGATCCTTTAATAATGGAGACTGCCCCCAAATACTTCAAAGCACTTAAAAATATATTGCTATGATAAAAAACTGTATGAAAATAGAGCTGACACTTTGAAAAATGTTATTTTGTAAAGTCAACACCAAATTAGGGATCGAAATTAGCAAAATTTTCAAATTCTATTGAAATCACAATAAATTTCCATTAGAAGGGTATATGATTCTTTTATAATTAAAAAAAAAAATATGTCCTACGTTTACTCATGCTGATATATGGAATCTTTGTTTCTGCATTTTTGAGATGAGGATTAATTATTTATATTATTTGGATTCTTTGAATTACTGTTCTCGTCTTCAGCGCTATTTTCACAATGTTTCGGTCAATGTAATCTCTGATCTTCTTCAGGTGTATCTTACCAAACTAGGAAAGCTTTCTGTCAAACTTGGGGAATCTGTACGGAATTTCTAACAGAAGCCCTTTTTTAATCCATGGGAGCATCATGCTCTCGTTCTACAAGTCATAACCGGATAGAAGTCCTAATTAATTCGTAATTGTATTTTGAGTGTTGATTGTACTGAGGATTGAACCTCCAACATCCAGAACAGTGTCAAAACTGAATTTCACCAAATACTTTATCCATTACACAAGAACCTGCAGCGTAGTGTATAGATTTGTGAAACATGAAAATAACATTCAAGATGAGAACAGTAGTCCGAAGAATCACAAAACGTACATAGAATCTTTACTACAAATTTTATAAAAATTGTCTGCAAAAATACTTTTTAGGGTAGGTGGATGTGTCGTAATAATCTACCAAATCTCTTAGTAATGGACTTAAGTTTAAATGTAAATTATTTTTAGACATTTTAGATTAGATACTCAACATAAATTGTCAAACATGTTTACAGATATGAATTTGATAATTGATGATGCAGTGCACACACAAAAAAAGAAAATACTTGTACAAAACAAGTTGGGGAAAAAAAAAAAAAGTACCAACAATAAAAAGGATACATTTCTGCAGATTGACACGTGTAGAAGGAGTTTTGAACAAGGAAGGCTGTTTTGGTTTTCCAGGAGACAACATCTCTGATAAATTCCTGAAAGAAAAAGATTGAGGAAATGAATTATTTATTTAAGATCATATAAACATCAAAAAAGTACAAAATGATTTAAAAGATTAGTTAAGAACAGTTGAGTTTCAACAAACTTGGCGTCTGTAAGTATACGGATAATAAAACCAGGTTGTTCAGTTTTTCTCCACAAAGTTAGCAGAGTTAGACTTAAAAAATAAGTTTACAACCTTTTTTCTGTAAACAAAAAGTATAACACAACAAAATAACATTTGTAATTTTTTTTTGTATTTTACTAAAAACTATTCTGCCTCATTTTGTGAAGATATTTCTCTTGTCTTTGAGAAATTATTCCAGACTGAGGCTACATTCCAAATATATACGGCACAATCACATGGCACACCGTTTCTCGCTAGATCACTGAAGTTAAGCAATGTTGAGCCTGGCCAGTACCAGATGGGTGACCATTTGGGAAGGCGAGGCGCTGTATGTACTGTAAGTAAAATACCAGGTTAAGAAACTGACATGGTCTATCCTTCTCTTGAGGGTAGATGGGACTCTCGAGCCATGGTAGGTACCCATCTTGTGATAGCGTCATGATAAAAAATAACCTTGATAGTACTGAGAAGGTTTGAATTATACTACAAACTTTTGTAGTGAGTTTAATCTCGGCTGTGGCCGCGCTGGATGGACGTGGATGGGAGGCTACATTAATTTTTATTCCAATTGCCTCATTTTGGGAGGAACAGGATTTTCCCTATGTAAAAATGACCTCAGAAATTTATAACATAATACATTAAAAAAAAAAAAAAAAAACACTTTTGGCCTTCTTAGTGGGATAAATAGATAAATAGAAGGTTGGTTTTCAATGTAGAAAAAACCTACCTCCTCAGAAAGAAACACTCCGGACTAGGACGGAAATTAAAATTACTCCAGTCTAGAACGATTTCTCCATCAATGGCCAAGAAAGATGGAGTGGAACAACATGATCTGTGTTTGTGTATTAAAAAGTTTTGCACCTTACGTTTAAAAAAATAATTATTTAATCCGCCCCCCCTCCCTCACTATCCTGAAATAAAACTTTATATTAAAAATCCAAATTGTGATGAAAAACAAAACTAAGGGATTTTCTCATTTAAAAATTAAAATACATATAAAAAAAATATAAATATTAAATGTAAAATAATTAATCTTTAAAGGAAAAAAAAAATGCTTTTATTCATTAAAATTATAATAATTCAAATATAAATTAAATAATCATAGAGAATGAACTGATACTACACTATGCACATCCATTAAAAGATAATACAATAATGGACATCATTTTTTTTCTTCCTTTTATTTAAAAATGTTGCATCATAAAAACATTGTTTTATGATTTCTTAGCATTTTGGCTAAGATGAAAATGTAATATCTATTCTCAACATCCCAACCACAGACATTTTACTAGAGATAGAACTATTAAGTATGTAAGAAAATACTGCAAATGTAAATTACAGAATATTAATAAAACGATTTATAAAATAAATATGAAAATATGTAATATCAATTATTAAATTTAAAAAATAAATATGCAAATATAATAATATTCATAGTAATAATATTTATAAAATAAATATAGTAATAATAATATTTATAAAATAAATACGCAAATATATAATATTAATAAAACAATTTATAAAATAAATATGCAAATTATGAATACTTAAAATTGTGGGTTTTTACAAATTACTATACATACAATATTTCAAAATACTATGTTGCATCACAAAATTATTTTCGATTCTAATGTCTTTAGGATACATGCACTTATTCATTTATATAAACCAAAAGTACAACTTACGCTGTTGTGAGGCCTGTCCTCTCATGAATTGAACTTTCATCCAATTCCATCTTGGTGTAAGATTATGACAAATACTCAACTGAAAATAAAAAGGCTTATTGCTATGTCAAAAGCAAAGTTTTATTAACTTATAACGGCAGCAAATAGAATCAAAGTTAATATACATTGTAACAGTAATAATTTGCAAAAAAAAAATTTTTTAATCGATAAATTGAGTTTCAGTGCTAATTATTTTTTAAAACAGGTTAAAAATCGGCCGTTCTGTGAATCTCAAATATAAACAAGTGTCTCTAAGACTGCAAAAATATATAATAACGAAATAAATAAAAAATATGAAAATCAAAACATTTCCTGCATAAAATATGCATCAAAATATAATTTTAAAGTTTGTAAAAGTTTTTCTTTTCAATGAGTGATGTATAACTGAAAATAAATGTTAAAAGCATGAAATATTTACAGTTTTTAGAATTGTTTTGTTTTTTTACAGAATAAAAATGCATCAAAAGTTTGTCAACGTAGCAAAATAGAATTTTAAAAACATGAAACAGTTATAGAGGTTTAAGAATAATTTGTTTTTTATAGAAAGATTTCTTTTTCACAGTAAGATTGTATAAACATATCAAAATATTTTTGTCAATGTAGAAAAATATGATTTTAATATAGAAGTTTATTTTATTTATATAATTATTTTAATAATATTGTTTTTTTTTTGTTTTTTCAATAAGTCATTTTCATTGAAATCTTTTTGGAATATAGTGTTTTGCAATTACAAGGAATAGAGTTCCCTTATTTGTTCAAAAAACCCTTCTAAAAGATTGTCTTTAAATTTCTGCAAAGATTTCCACGAACTTTTAGAAAAGTATGAGTTATCGACCCGTTTTTTGGCTGACGAATGCCTTCTATCAGCCGTTCTTGAAACACATTCGCCTCATGTTATTGTTCTACAGAAGAAAAAAAAAGTTATTTCCCTTGGACTAAAAAAAGGGAGAGTTACACCCCCTTGTAAAAAAAAAAGATTCATTATGAACGTTTGGGAGGTAATAAAAAAAAAAAAAAAAAATATTCTTGCATAACAGATTTTAATCATTATGCATCCAGCAACATCTACTTCACCATTTTGCTCTGTAAGTTGAATAAATCTGTTAAAAGATTTCAGCCTCTTATTTTTTATAGTTTAGTAAAATACATATATCATCAAAAGTAACAGTTTTTTTTTCTGTTCATGTATTGGTATTGATTAGAGGCTTAACTTACAGATTGTCACTAAAAATTTTGGAAAGTTATATTATTTTCAAAGTTACTGGCCATATTGGGGTTCTCCCTTTGAGGAAGCCTCTCGTTTTGTTAAAATCCTGGGACTGACTTTCACTCTAGATCTGAAATGGGATACTTATCAAAGCTGTTGCAAAGATTGCGGGAAAGATGATTAGATCATTTCTACTGCTCCAGAAACTATCAGACTCCTGATGCAATACTCTACCAGTATAAGATTTGGATAAGTTCTAAGAGTACTGCTGCCACATCTGAGGTAGTATCACTCGTCTGATTAAAAAATATGACGGAAGTTCCTATTTACTATATTGTTATTCTCATGAAGTTGCTTGACTGAGTTCCAATGTCTGGCTCCTACTTGCAAGACATTAACAGCAAAAACTCCATGTTGCTGTCTTTTCTTCTTCGATGTGCCTAATATCAAACAATTTCTTTTCATCAACATCCCACCTGTCGGACAGATTACCACATAACTACTTCTTCACAAACTACAAAGTAATAGTTTTCAAATCCAGTGTCAGTGTTATAAACCGTCCTGAAAGTTTGTTCATTCCATTCATCATTATTAATACTCTCACAATACTCCTTATCATTTAACTAACCATTTAATTATTCCTTATCCACAAGTGGCTTTAACCCCTTGACAAGTACTACCCCCTTAACAAAAATAGTCAATCGCTTGGTGTCAAAATAAGCCAAATTAGTGCATAAGGGGTCAGAAAAAATACATTTATTCTTAATGGTAAATGTTCTAAAAATAACACTGAAATTAGGTAAAATAATTGGATTGAATGCCGATTACTTTTTCTTCCTTCAACCTTCCCCAACGATGGTATCAGAATTTTTTGTCAATCCACCTCTTCACTTCCTTTTCAAACTGCGATTCTACCTCTCCTTTCAATGTGCTTTTGTAGCAGTTAATCTGATTTGTTAACACAGGTGGGTCTGTGGACCATTGCCACTCTACAGTTCACTTGTTACCATCGAAATGGGCTCGAAAATCCTCAGCCTGTCGATTGGACAGTATTTTTATCGGTTGAACTTCTTGGCATTCTCAGTACACACTGATTGCCAAACGTCACACGGCCTTTAGCTATTGTGACTCCTCCCAGTCGGTTTATCACATCTAGACCCAGTAACATGTCGATTCCCGCAATAACCCTGTTCAGCACAATCACTGAGTCGCAGTGGTATGCTCATCACCACGAGCTTGGCATCTGTCTCTCCACAGCACCTCATCATCTCTCGGCTGGAATCATTTGCCATAGAGGCTGCAACTGCCCCCAGTTCACCAGGACGTTTCACCTCAAAATCTCCATCGTTTCAATCTCACTCATTTGCTGCAGCTCCATGGAGATGTGGTCATGAAAACCACTCCCGACAGTCAGATTAATGGTTTTCTCAAGGCTGTCCAGCCAATCCTTATTTCTGCTGCATACACATCCACTGATTCCCCAGTCCAGGCAACTCTTGAGCTTATTGTATGCCTCAAAAGCACTCTCCGAAAATGCAGTTTTTTACTCTCGATATTCTCAATGGTTTAATCTATTTCTCCCATTTCCAGTAGACCACAAGCACATTCCCTTCTAAATACATTGAAATCAATATTGCTATATCTTCGATTTTTTTAAGCTTTGCAACTAGCTTCAGCTTGTTAAGCTAGGCGACCACATCTTCTCCAGTAAATGGTCTGATGATGTCGCTGCTTAGCCTTATTCGGTTACCCATTGTTGCTGAAATAGCTTGTAAATTCCTCCTGGCTTCGATATCCAAAATAAAAACGTTAAAAAAACGTTCCACTGCTGTCTAATTTCTTGCAACTGCAAAAACACAACTCTCTGCTCACAAGACTCACTCCTCCTGTCACCAAATCCTAAATCGCCGAGTCTCTAAAAGTCAGGCTTTTATACTACAATCAGCAGCATCTCATTTACATAAAGCGATCAGTTGGATTAGCATAAAACTAGAAAGGCAGCCATTTTTTTTTAATTTTATTTTTGTCTGCATGGTGTGTACCGACTTTTTAATGCACAGGTCCCACGGATACACTCCTACTTCCAACTTCAATTAAGTTGCAGCACATGCAACCTCAGTCCTAAAAATTGATAAATCGATTATAAATTGGTTATCCTACTGAACCACATTTCTTGTAAGTGGTGACTCCACTGTGAGTTCGTACAACAATAATAAAATTTTGGGAGCAAGAAGATTTTGGTAAATGTGGCCTGATTGTCCCACTGAAGACTTATTCATAAAGAGTTGCTTTTTAGGGGTATTACCCCCAACTTCCCCATGTTAAGAATGGCTTTCAGAATAAATACCCTCAACTTTGCCATGTTAAGAATGACTTTATGAATAAACACTCTTTGCAGGTAAGTCTTTAGTAGAATAATCAGGCCCCATTGACCGAATATTTAAGTAGGAGGTTTCTAATAGAACATTAACGGTCATATGCTTGAAGTGGCAAACACGATGCTCTTTTTAGGGAGAAAAGTCGAATGTGTCGCTGAACAAACTATGTGTTCATTGTGTTACCAACAAAGGAAAAAGAAAAACGGTAAAACTTGCAGAGAATGCTGTTTTACGGTTGTTGTAAAAATGGAACAGAAATTTAATTTTTGTTCCATTTTAAATTCAGTACATTTTTACATTACGTCCAAATCATCATTCACATTCAACACGTCAACTTTAGGTTTTCGGGTATGCTGACAAGGTTGGGGGTATCTATTCTGAAAGCCGTTTTTAACATGGGGAGGTTAGGAGGTGTCTATTCCATTTCTACATTTCCAATGTGAACAGTGAGTTGGACTTAAAAAAAAAAAAAAAAAAAAAAAAAAAAAAAAAATACCAAAATTGACTTTTTTCTTGAAAAATTAAATTATTTCGTTTTGTTAATAAAATTTGATCTTTATTAAAAAAAATTAAAAAAAAAAAAAAAAAATTGGCTGACGTACACGAATGCTACCCCTCTAGCGAAATACGCATCGGCTCCGATGTTGTACGCAGTTTGATTTTAGGGAACAACTATTTTTACAAGGTAAGAATTTTTGCATGTGTGGCCTAGCTTTTTTTTATTTATTTATTTTGGCTTGAACTTTGCGCTCTGCGAATTATTTTGTTATAATTTTTTTCTGTTTTTTTTGGGGGGGGGCAGAGATTATAATTATTATGTTGTTGTTGAATTATACTCTTTCGATTACTTTCGGTTTTTTGGTCAATGTCAAGTTCCTTTCCAACTTCCCCCCAAAATTTAAAATAACGATTTTAAAGGTTTTCAGTAGTACTGAAAACGAATATCACATTTAAATTTGGGGCAGATAAGTGAGCGCAAATAACTATGGAGGACCAAAAATACTAATTTTGGTTAACAGCATGTAATAAAAAAGAGACATTAGTTTGTCCCTTTGACAAATCCGTATTTGGTAGATTGGAAATTAGCAGCAGCAGCGCTTTAAGCTTATGGCGCAAAACGTGTTACAAAAATGCGATTTTCTACGACCCTGGAAAACCTCATCAGTATGCCCTGTATTTAAGAATTCAGGTGAAAAGTCATCTCCCTCTCAGTACAGACCAATAAGTCTCCTGTGTGTTATGAGTAAGTTGTTGGAATCCATATTAAATAAAGAAGTAGTCAACCACCTCAACAGAAACAACCTTCTTAGTGACATGCAATATGGTTTCCGCTCTGCAAGATCTACAGCAGATGTGCTAACGGTTATATCACATAGGATTAGTGAATCTCTTGACAAAAGTTTCCTTTCTAGGGCAATTGCTCTTGACATATCAAAGGCCTTCGATAAGGTATGGCATAAGGGCCTACTTCACAAGATTTCCAGCTACAGTATTACTGGAAATGTTTTCTCAATCATTAAATCATTTCTCTCTGATAGGTTGATAAGAGTAGTGGTTGATGGGCCCACAGTATTAATGCTGGAGTCCCCCAGGAGTCAATCCTGGGCCCAACTCTCTTCCTGATCTACATCAATGATCTCCCAAAACACATACTTAAATCATTCGTTGACATCTATGCTGATGACACGACCATCTATGGCAACACATTAAAGGCCGTAAATGACAAAGTTCTCTCTAATTCTCTCTCCTCTGATCTTGAGCGCGTGGTACAATGGGGGAAAAGGTGGCTGGTCACTTTTAATGCATCCAAAACCAAGCTTCTATCTTTACATCATCAACGCTCTGATCCCCATCTGGCATCAATTGAAATGGATGGCTCTCGTCTTGGGGAGGCTCCATGTTTTGACAAGCTTCTGGGTTTGACCTTTACTCCTGATCACGTACATCAAATCTGTTGCCAGGGACACTGGGAAAATGGTGGGATCCTTCTACCACTCCAGAAGATATCTCACTAATGATGCAATTCTCTATCTGTATAAAAGCCAAGTACGTCCAAGGATGGAGTACTGCTGCCACATCTGGACAGGAGCTGCTAAAAACAGCCTATCCTGCCTTGACAGAGTACAAAATAGACTTTGTGGTTTATTTTCTCTTCCCTGCAACCTCTCTCCCATAGAAGAGACGTTGCGAGCCTGTCTTTGTTTTATCGTTATTTCCATGGCAGGTGCTCGTCTGAGCTCCAATCCCTCGTCCTCCCTCGCCAATCTTTCACGAGAAACACCCGTCTGGCTGAAACTACTGTCAATAACTTTCCCCACTCTTTATCTGTGCCTAAATCCAAATGTAGATTCCATGAACAAAGCTTCTTTCTTAGAACTGCACGCCAGTGGAACTCTCTGCCGCTTGCTGGTTTCCCACCTGAATACAACTTGGACGTCTTCAAGTCCAACATAAACAAACTCCTGAAAAACTGCCCCCTTAAGCAAGACACTCTATCAAAACCCCCAATACTAATGATTACTGTACACGCAATAACCCTTATCCCTGAGTGGCCTTTGGGCCTTGATAAGTGGTGACCCCCATGTAAAAAAAAAAAACCCTCGCTTTAAAAAATCCTTTTATTTAAAAAATACATGGAATATAAATATAGACAATTCTTATATATGAAGAATTGAACCAGCCATTGCTTAGTTTTTTTTTTACAGATAAGTGATTTTTTGGCATTTATATATACTTAATATATTTTGGTACCATTTAAAATTTGTTGAATTTTGTGAAATCTTTAAGAAAACCAATGAAAAAAAAAAATTGTATTTTTTCGATTAAACCTTTCATTATTTTAAGATTTGGTCTTTCCTCATTTTATTGAAAAAAATTATGGTTTGAAATTACATTTTCATATTGCTTATAAGCTTTGAAACAGAGACAGTCAATCTGATGTTTATTCAAGTTTTCAAGGCAGCTTCTGATACTCCTAGCGGATAATCGCTTATGAAATCGGTCTTTTCAGACCCTTGCTTAAAAAATCCTTTTAGTTAAAAAGTACATGGAGTATAAAATATAAATATGGACAAATTCTTAGAAATGAAGAATGGAAGCACCCATTGATTAGTATTTTTTGTAAGTGATTTTTTTTTTAATTTATGTATATTTTATTTAAATTAAGTTAAAATTTGTTGAATTTCGTGAAATCTTTTTTTTAAGAAAACCGATTAAAAAAAATATTGTATATTTTTCGATTAAACCTTTCATTATTTTAAAATTTGGTCTTTGCTTCTTTTATTGAAAAAAAAAAATTAGGGTTTAAATTACATTATTCATGTAAGCTTCGAAAGATAGCGAGTCTAATTAGTCATTCCTTTTTAATGGCGACTTCTTTCTGACACTCCTACACGAGCAGTTTACAAAAAAACATACTTTTGTTTTTCGTTCTTTTTTCATTATAGAACTTGCATAGTTTTTAACAGGTGCTTCTGCAGCTAAATACTTCACAAAAATTTTGTTTACATTAGGGAAGGCGGTGGAGGATCAGTGGGTGTTGTGACAGCCGCCCCAACACTCAGTAATCCTCCATCGCCTCCTCTAATATAAACAAAATATCTAAAATGTAAACAAAAACATACACTCACACTTGGGGAAAAAGTACAAATTAAAAACAGACGATATGCCGTAAAAACAAAAGTATGAAAACAGTATTAAAGAAAAAAAAAAGAAATTGTTGAATGTTTCGATTAAAAAAAAAAAAGGTACTCATGCAAAGAGTGAGCTGTGCTGAAATAACATTTAAAAAGCCATTCTTAACATTGGGAGGGGATGGTGTTTTGTACCTATTCTGTACTTTAACCTTACAATTGAATAAAAAACATAAAACTTTAATTAAACGTGGAAATAAATTTAAAAAATAGAGTGGATCACTCTCTATATTAGCACCAAAAAAGAAATATATGTCGAAATGGTTAGGAAAAAAAGAAAAAGTAAACACAAATAAAATGTAAACGAATCTCTTAGTAAAAAACAGCACCGGTTTTCGGGAGTGCTAAAAACGAATATCACAGTTAAATTTGCTTTAGGATATGAAGAAATAGATGTATCAGAAATTTGGGAGGAATTTTTCACACCCCTAACAGAAAACTATGAATAAAATATAAAAAACTTGTAATTTCTCTTTTTAAAGTGGGTTGTTTATTTTCTGTATGGAATATACTTCCAAAATAATCTATTAAAAATAATAGAAACATTATTTTTTTAAAAATAGTATTTACAAAATGCCGGTGTGCCTTCAGGCAGCCATTTTTTTTTTACATAATAAAATCAATAGAATTTTAAACTTTAAAAATCTATCAAAATTTTTCTATTGGTTCAATTTTTACGATATTTTCAGGGTCAATGTGAAATTTTATGCTCTTTCCAATAAACCAAATATAATATTTTAGAGAAACGTTTTTTTTCAAATTCACCCCCCCCCATTTTGAAATGTCTATTAAAATTTTAATAATTTATATGCCAAAGTTTTATATATCACAAATTGAAGATGAAAGATCAATAAAGAAAATATTCTAATTTAAAAAAAAAAAAAAGTTTTTTGGAAATTTACCTGTAAAGTCCAAAGTGTAAAACATTTTTTTAAAAAAAAAAAAAAACATTGATTTTTTTTTTTTCAAATGAAAGCTCATGTTATGCTTACATCGTCAAGTAAATACCAGATGCTGACTGCAAATATTTCTATTTCATTGAATGTTTTCTTTGTTTTAGATATCCTAAAAAAATTTAGTCGATAAAGAAGTATTAAAATATATCAATCAAAAACTCGTGTATTTCATTAAAAAAAAAAAAAAAAAAAAAAAATCGATGAAGCAGATTTTTTGTTCTAGGGGAAAAACTTATAAGTGAATGTGCGTTTCCTTTTTTACTATGGAGGATGAAAGATATTAATTTTGGTTAACACACGCAATAAAAAAGGCATTATTTATGTCCCTTGGACGAATTTGTATTTCATAAATTTCATTTTAGCAGCAGCAGCTCTTTACAGCTTCGCGCAAAACACGTTGCGAAAATGCGATTTTCTACGACCCTCGCTTTGAAAAATCCTTTTATTTAAAAAATACACGGAATTTAAAATATAAATATGGATAAATTCTTAACAATGAAGGATGGAACTACCCATTTAATAGTATATTTTTTAAGTAAGTGATTTTTTGGCACATATATATATACATATGTTTATAAGCAAGTCAAAATATGTTAATTTTCTTTATATTTGTTTTAAAGAAAAACGCTTAAAAAAAATAAAATATTGCATAATTTGCTATTAAACCTGTTATTTTTTTAAAAATTGGTCTTTGCTCTTTTAATTGAAAAAAAAATTAGGGTTTGAATTACATTTTTCAAGTAGTTATAAGCTTCGAAAAATAGTAAGTTGAATTATTAAAGTTCTGATCATTTTTAATGGCCACTTTCTGATACACTAGCAGTATCAGAATTTTGGGGGAATTTTTAACACCCCTAACAGAAAACTGCGATTAAAATATAGAAAACTCGTAATTTCTCTTTCTAAAGTGGGTTATTTATTTTCTTTATAGAATATGCTTCCAAAATAAACTATTTAAGTTGTTTAAAAAATAATAGAAATATTATTTTTCATTGTTTAAAAAACATTGTTTACAAAGTGCGTGCGTGCGTTATGGGAAGCCATTTTGTTACGTAATGAAATCAATTGATTTTTATGAGATGAATATTTTTCAATTTTTAAACTTTAAAAATCTATCAAAATTTTCCTATTCGTTCAATTGTTACGTTTTTTTCAGGGTGAATGTAAAATTTTATGCTCTTTCCGATAAACTAAATATAATATTTTAGACAAACGTTGTTTTATAAATTCACCCCCCCATTTTGGAATGTCTATGAGAATTAATTTTGCTTGAAACGTTTTATATATCACAAATTGAAGATAAAACATGAATAAATAAAATACTCAAATTTAAAACAACAAAAAATATCACTTATCTGGTAATTTACCGGTAAAGTCCAAAATTTAAATCCTTCTTTTTTCGATAACCACGTGTTATTTTTTTGTTTTTTGTTTTTTACGTGGAAGCTTAATTTTTGGTTAGAATGTTCCAGTAATTAATAGTCGATCAGTTTATATAATTATATTTAATTCCTGGTTTCCTTTTTTTCGATATATAAAAAAAAAAAGACGAATTCGGATTATGCAGATGTATAGTATAATAAAAAAAATATTCAGGTATTTCTTTAAGATATTAAAAAAAGAAAAATACCAATGAACATCTGCGTCATATAGTAATTCGTGTTATTGAAAAAATGAAAACTATCAGGTTTTTTCTACGATAGCGTCAAGGCACAATAATAAAAAAAACCGGACAAGTTATCTCCCTTAAGTCAGGCAAAAACACCGTCCACGAAGGCCACGCTTTGACCCGACATTCAGCATTCTTCGGAGCAGACGTTCAGACGTATTTACTAGTTTTTAAAGAATTTTATTGGAATAATGGTGAGTTTTTTTGTTTTTTTTTACTACCCGTATTTTTTAACTTTCTGTAACTGATGAGAAAGTTGTATTTAAATTTTATTTTGACTTTTTAAACTTTATTTGAGTAAAAAACATTAATTTTTCAGGTAAGTTCACTTTATCGCCGAAAATGTTTCGGCGATAAAAAGTTACGTTTGTATTACTAGTGTCTCCGTCTGTACACATAGATTAAAAAGAAAGTGGTCTAAAAACAAAAATATAGCAAATAAATGTTATCAAAGGCAAGATAAAATATAAAAAACTCGTAATTTCTATTTTTAAAGTGGGTTTATTTTCTTTCTGGAATATACTTCCAGAACTTATAAAGTGAGTTGAGAAATTCGAAAAAGTTGTCCTAGAACAAATAAATGTTATCAAAGGCAAGATAAGTTACATTTCTACCTAACTGGATATATTTTTTGTGTTTTTATTCAGTGTAACAATGTAACATGTTTATTCAGCTCGAAAAACATGCAGTGTTTAAAATTCAAAATGGCGCCCGACTCTCTCTCGGAGAGGGTAAGTTTGGAAAAAGGTATTATAAATTATAAACTAGACAAAATACTGTTATTGCAAACTTTCCATCATGTTTTATAAATCTGTCCAAGGAAATTTAGATTTTCTTATTTTATTGTTAAAAAAAATTGAATCCAAACCTTTTATTCTGAATTCAAACTGTCTGCTGGAAAAATTTATTTTCTTGTAAAAAAAAAAAATTATTGCAAACTTTCTATCATGTTTTATAAATCTGTCCAAGGAAATTTAGATTTTCTTATTTTATTGTTACAAAAAATTGAATCCAAACCTTTTATTCTAAATTCAAACTGTCTGCTGGAAAAATTTATTTTCTTGTAAAAAAAAAAGACAAATATTGAAAAACTTTTTATTCTGGAATTTAAATCTGTCTAAAGAGAATTTATATTTTCTTATTTTGTTTTTAATAAAATTATTTAAACTTTTATTCTGATTTCAAAATGTACGCTGGAAAATTTTATTTATTTTCTTGTTTTAAAGACATTTGCAAACTTATCTTAATTTGTTCCCACTGAATTTAAAATAAACTCAATTTCTTATTTCAATAAATGCAAATGGAATTTCTTTGTCTTTCTGCTTAATTTCTCACATCTTTGAAGAATTTATAAGAAATTATTTGATTAAAATCTTACTGACATTGCAAAATAGGAAATGTCAATCCTAAAGTGTTACCTTCGTTTATTTTATACAAAACGGAATAAAAAACTTATATTATAAAGAAGACGTGTTTTGGTTTGTTATTATTGTTATTATTACATTAAATATTTGTTTAATCATATATTGTAAATATGAAGAATTCCACACTTTATTCAATATAATCCAATATCGAGATTATTAAGGTTTCTGAATTAGTGGGTTTTTTTTACACTTATAGGCCTCCGTACATAAGTAAGAGATAATTTTTCACTTCCGGTGTCGTTACAACTTGCTTTAAAGACACGCGTGGTCGCGATGTGTGTTGGAAAAATCCTTCCATTTAAAAATACATGGATTATAATACATAAATATGAATAAATTCTCATACAGGAAGATTAAAAGAAAGCATATCTTACTCATTAACCAGGTAAGTTCTTTATTTTGCCGTTAAAATAATTATCGTAAGATTCAAGTAATGTTATTGTTCGAATGTTAAGTGAAGAAATCGACGGAAAAATAAATAAAATTGTTTATTTCTCTATTAAAACTTTTATGATATTAAAATTTGGTCTTTGCTCGTTTTATTGAAATAAAATTTACGGGTTTAAATTACGTTTTACTATTATTAAAATCTGAAAGAAGGATAGGTGTATATTCAAAATGGCGACTTCGCCTGCGAATGTCCCCAAAATTCTGATACTGCTACTGATACACCTAATAAAGAAATTAGGCGATCTTGTACTGTAGGCCGTCAGCACACGACGACTCGGCCCTTCGAGGAGAGGGGACACCTAGTTATTTACACCGGTCGAAACGAAACGCAAATTCACGGTTGCCAGGTTGGCTTTTTTAAGAAAACCACAAAAAATGGACGAATTATCTGTTTATTTAAGTTTTTATTTATTTATATGTTTATTTAAGTTTTTTTATGAACTTTTAAGATTTAAAATTTTATAAAAAATATATTAAAGTTTATTTATGAAAATAATATATTTACTAAAAGTATGAAAGTTTTTTTATGAACTTTTAAGATTTAAAATTTTCAAATGTGTAACAAAACATTATAAAAAATATATTAAAGTTTATTTATGAAAAAAAAGATATTTATTAAAAGTTTTATTTATGAAATTTAGTTATGAAACAATATACTGTTCTCGTATACATAATAATATACGTTGGAAAACATGTCCTTTTCCACAACGTCTCCATAACTCTTCCATCAGATGCGAATGGGACAAGTTATCAATCGTTGCTGATCTCCTCAGTCGTTTTTTTATTTGATACCAAAACCCCTCAACAGTTTGGGTGTGGATTGAGGAGTCCGCTGGGTTAACAAAATATTGCTGATGGATTACCTTATCGTGAAGGTAAATTGGTGGCAGACTATCATATGCCGCCCATCCGTCGCTTAGAATCCTCGTCCCTGGCAAAATCCAGGATCTTATTATTGGGATTAGCGTCTGGCTGTCCCTTTTTTCAACCTCTATCAGATTACACTTATTACTTCCTCGCTCCACGGCCGCAAATACCCATAATCCGTTCTTCACGCGCCCTCTGTTGTATTTTCGGCGGAAGAACAGAGACTCATCAATCTCAACTTCTTTGGGAATCTGTGTTTGGTCGTCTATGCCACCAAGTAGCATTGGATTGTCGTACAGGTTTTTCTCACACACCTCACGGATGAACGACATCCAATCTCCAATTGTGTGTTCAGACACCTGGACCTCCTCCATTATTTGGCACTGGGGCATTCCCATGCTCCACCAGAATAACAAATTTAATAATTTTCTAAGTGGTAGGCGGCTTTTTTCAAAAAAAGATCCTTTCCTCACACTGGGTGAGGACCTGCCTGCAGGGTCGTACGCAATTCCAAACAAACCCATCCGAATTATTGGATCTTTTGTGCAGGACCCTCGCCCTATTGCACTGTTCACAGTGGCTTGTGTTGCCTATAAGGCCCAATGCTGCTGCAGCTTCAAATTCATTACTTCCGAGTAACTCCCCGAAAGTAGCGAAGGTCCACCTCCTCTGCTGGATTTCTGGAACTGCCATGACATGGTCGATAATTTCGGTTTTCATGTTTTTTTTTTTTTAAGTACAACTTAAAACAAAAAATAACGTAATACTAAATAGTAAAAGTATAAAAAATGTGAAATTTTCAAACAAAAAAAGTAAAAAAAATTGAAATTCTATTTAAATTTAATAAAATTTAATAAAACAAAAAAAAAAAACTTTCAAACAAAAAACCCAAAAAAACAACTTACACAAAAACTTTACCGTAATAAAAAAAAACAAAAAACTTTCAAACAAAAATTATAAAGAAAATATGATTTAATTACAAACAAAAATGAAAATTATCTGTACACTAAAAAAGTATTTCTTCTGTAAATTTCAAACAAATTTTGTGGTTTTCTTAAAAAAGCCAATCTGGCAACCGTGAATTTGCGTTTCGTTTCGACCGGTGTAAATAACTAGGTGTTCCTCCTCCTCGAAGGGCCGCGTCGTCGTGTGCTGACGGCCTACAGTACAAGATCGCCAGAAATTACTAGGTGACCAGAAAGTGGGTGCTCATTTTACGTGAAATTTATATAGGAAAGTGATCCCCCACTTTTTAAAAAAATTTCTTCATATCGTGAAAACTAATTATCTGCCCCAAATTTAAACGTGGAATTCGTTTTCAGCACCACGGAAAACCTTTAAAATGACGAGTTAGGTTACTCGTCATTTTAAAGTTTTTTGAGGAGTTGGAAAGAAACTTGACATTGACCGGTTTTTTGTTTTTGTTTTTTGGGTGGGGGCACAATAACAATAAAGGATTAAAATGGAACAAAAATTAAATTTCTGCTCCATTTTTACAACAACCGTAAAACAGCATTCTCCGCAAGTTTTACCAAAAAAAACAAAAAAAAATAAGGGGGGATACTGTTTATGGTATGAGTCAGAAGGGGACATTTGAGAAATCTAAACTTACTGGAAAATTATACTGTTTGTTAAGCATTTAAGTAAAATGTAGGACCAGAGCAATTTGATTAAAAAAATAAATAAATGAATAAAAAGATTAAAACGTAACGCAATTTTACTTTCCATTCCACTTTCAAAGCAAAGCGCTTTCGACAAGTTTTACACAATTTATAAAATAAATGAAGTTGGCCTGGCCTAAGTTTGAAACAAAATAACTCCGTTGATCAAAAAGAAAGATCAACATTATATATAAGTAAGTCCTTACAAGAAAATTAACATTTAAAATGAAGGAAATATAATTTCAAAAGTAAAGTTAGTTTCAACTCACCAAGAAATTGGCATAACATGTGTTGAAACGGTGAACGGAAACTGGCGCTTAACGAACCGGTGTAATAGGAAAAGTGTTCCCCCATTACATATTAGGTTGAAATAAAATTACCAAAATTTAAAATATAATTAAAAAAACAATCACCTCATTGATTTCTAAATCAAAATTAATTAGATAAAAAGATAATAATTTTCTTTCTGACGTGTAAGAAAGAAATACAAACTAAAACAATAAATTTCGGAAAATGTATTTAGAGCATTTTTTTTTTTTTGTTATTGTTGCTTTCTTACAGGAAGTGACGACTAACGTTTTCCGAGGTAAACATTACTGTATTTAAAATAATTTCAAAGCTGTTTTGCTGTCTCGTTAAAACTTGTAATAAGGTCCGATTATTGAAATATGACCACACAGAATGAAACCCGGGTTACTGAAAAACAACAAAAAAATTCTTACCGATTTATTTATATTACATCTTTTGACTCAAACTGATATATTTTACATTTCACTAGGCACCCCCAAAAGTCACCACAGAATTACTCCCCCCCCCCATATGTAAAACGATGTAACTTTATTATGACTTAATATTATCATTATAACTTTTGTACCATTTAAAAGAAGGGCAAAATAAACTAGTAATAATTAAAAAAAAAAAAAAATTCATGGTACGAAAATAATGAAATTGCGAGACGAAAATCGTGTTTACATAATTGGCGCTTTAAAATAACGTTCCCATGTATTAAGCATTTCGAACGTGAAAACATACCCGTGTTTAATAAATCTAGCAAAAATCAATTAATGCTCAGATTTTCGTGAAATTTTCGATACTTATCCATTTTAGAATGAAATTAGATATAAAATGCAGTTTCCGTAAAATATACGAGGGGAAATATTTTTTTAGTGCGTGCCCCCCCCCCAATTAATTTTTTCGAAATTTGAACAAAATATATTTAAATCTATCGAAATTTCTATTTATTATGAAACATAAGAGTTCAAATAAGTAAAACATTTATTTTTTTTAATTTAAATACACGTATTGAACAAAAACTTACCTTGAAGTTGCAATTAAAAAATGATATAAATTTAATATTATGTTTTTTTTAAATAGCGTTTTTACGAATTAATATATACTATAATCAGTTGAATTGCCAAGAAAAAAGAAACTCCCTAGTTTTTTAAAGATTAAAATGATTAAAATTCCATTATTTCAAAATGTTCCGTTACAGTATAGATTTTTAATTAATTGTGTTTAAAGTTGTTTTTAAATATTAAGTTTTAATAAAAACATGGCTCTTGTCAGCTATTTTATCGCCAGATTAAAACCGATTTGAAAATATTATTGCACAAATATTAAGCATTTTGTAGGCCCCCCCTCATATTTTGTTTGTCTCTTTTTACTGAACAAAATATGGAAGTCGGTAGTTAACCAAATAAACATTCAGTAAAACCGTATTTCATATTTAATATACAAATGTTTATAATATTATTTATCATTAAACTGTAAATCTTAAAACCTAATGTAGTACTTACCAACAAAATAAACGGCCACGTGTTTGTGCCTTGTGTAGGCATGCGCGACAACAAAACTTGGGTTTTTATAAGCGGAAGTCTCGAGGTTGTCAGGAATCTCCAGGCGCATGTGCAAGAGGAGGGATTGAGAGAGTGGTATAAAAGGCAGGTCGAGTGAGAAGGTTGTTGTTGTTGTTGTTGGAAGTTACTGTGATGCGTGCGTTAGCAGTTGATTAAGAAGTTTTTGTTTTTTTTGTGTGTCAAGTCGTGCACCTCGGTGAAGGGGAAGGTCATAAGCTATTTCGGCGATTTCGTTTTGTCTCTTTTCCTGGACAACTATGGCTGGGGCAAAGTTTGATTTAAAACTGATACCCGAATTCGACGGATCCACTTCTGTTGTTGACTGGGTCGAAAGGGTTGAGATGTCCTGCAACTTCTGTGAAGTAAAGGGGGTGCATACCGTGATTCCCCTGAGATTGGCTGGAGGCGCCCTGAGTGTGTATCAGCAACTTAGTGCCGTGGAGAAGGCTGATGTTACCTCTATAAAAAATGCTTTATACAAGGCATTTGCCATGGATCCCTGCACGGCCTACGAAACATTTGCCTCTAGGAAGCTCATGCCAGGAGAAACCATGGACGTCTTCTTCGCGAAGTTGAAGAAACTTTCAGTTCTATTTGGCAATGGAGTGTCAGAGCAGACACTGGCGTATGCGTTTGTGGCCGGCCTTCCCACCCATGTTAAGCAACTGTTGAGGGCTTCCACCAGCGTATCTGTAACGCCCATGGAACATTTGTTGGAACGCGCTCGAGCCATTATCAGAGATGAGGAGGACCTGAGGGAACCGGTTGTAATGATGGCACAGGCAGTCAAGACTAATGCTGAAAAGAGTCCCAGTTTGAGACCCACGACCAATGGGAGATGTTTCTGCTGCGGCCAGCGAGGCCATTTCGCAAGAAGTTGTACGCTGTTTCCAATGTGGTAGTTATGGACATTTATCCCAAAATTGTGTGGGAAATGCATCAGGGGGCAGGACGTCAGCGCCGCCCTGTTCCCCGGACAAGATTTAATTGAGGCGCAACTGACAATAAATGTGTACGTGGACCAAGTGCCTTGTTCAGCTCTTCTCGACTCCGGGTGCTCACACACCATCATGAGTGCCAAGTTGTGTCAAAACTGGACAAAGCAGAACATCAAAGTAACCACAATAGGTGGCAATACAAGCTTGCTGTGGAGCCGGAACTGTCAAAGTCCACACAGACTCTGGTGTGGCCACAGACATTAATGTGCTGGTGATGCGAGGGGATTTGCTGGGATTCGATGTACTGTTGGGATATGATGCTATTAAGGCACTGAGAGGAGTTGTTATCGGAAGAGATGGCACTGTGCGGTTTTTGGAAACCCCAGTGTGTGCTGCAGTTCACATTGATCGGCCTGATTTTAAGGTGGACTATGACCATCACCAAAAAGCATGGACTGCATCGTGGAAGTGGACAGAAGGAAGGGTGCCAACCGAACTCAAGAATAGTATTGCAGAGTACTCGATACCCAACAAGGCCCATAATGAATACGAGAAGGAGCTTGAGGCATGGATCCAGGATGGATGGCTGATCCCTTACTCCAACAAGCTGGGACCACCAAAGGGTCTGATTCCCTTAATGGTGGTAGTCCAGCATAACAAATCAAAAGTTCGTCCGGTGCTGGACTATCGTGAACTCAATAGATACATTGAGACGTACACTGCCGATGCTGACGTGTGCGCCAGCAAGCTGAGAGAATGGCGCCAGAAGGGCTCCAATGTGTCTATAGTAGACTTGCGGAAGGCTTATTTGCAGGTGCGAGTGGATGAGACATTGTGGTTCCGGGGTCAGAGATACTGCCTTACTCGACTTGGCTTTGGGCTGAATGTGGCACCGCAAATCATGAAGACCATTGTAAATGCAGTGTTGTCTCAGGAAAAGACCACTGAGGACGCAACATCGGCCTATATTGACGATGTGTACGTTAATGAAGATATACAATCTGCGTCGCACGTCAGAAAAAGTTAGCTGAATTCGGGTTGGAGTGCAAGGATCCCGAACGTCTGAGGAATGGAGCATGGGTATTAGGATTGGACATCTGCGGGAAAGACGGTACCTTACAATGGAGGCGTGGCAGTGAGATTCCAAACATCCCTGATGTTATTACGTGGCGGACTATTTTTTTCTTGTGTGGGAAACTTATTGGTCACTTACCAGTGTGTGGCTGGCTCCAAGCAGCTGTGAGCGTCATCAAACGCAAGGCAAGTTTAGTAACTACAGGTTGGGATGATGTATCTGATGATGCTCTTCTAACTCTGATGACGACGGAAACTCTAGAGAGAGTTAACAAGGAGGACCCTGCCGGTGGAGAATGGTGTGTCGATGGGGACACTGTGAATGTGTGGGTTGACGCTAGTTCTTTGGCATTGGGAGTGTTATTGAAGCAACGTGGAAACGTAATTGAAGACGCGTGCTGGCTGCGACCTGTGAATGATGCTCAACACATAAACCTGGCGGAACTGGATGCTGTTGTGAAGGGTTTAAATCTGGCACTGCAATGGCAGTCAAAGAAGTTGCACTTGTACACGGATTCTCTCTGCGTCTATCACTGGGTGACGGACACTCTTTCGGGACGAACGAGAGTCCGCATTAAAGCAGCCAGTGAGATCTTAATCCGGTAGGAGGCTAAACACCCTGAAGAGGCTGGTATCGGAGTATGATCTGTCGGTGAGTGTAACGCTCATGGCAGACCAACTAACTGCTCGATCTTGCGCAGTTGGCGCGATTAGCTCATGCCAAATACAAAGAATTCATGTGCAGAGTGAACATCTTTTGTTTTTTGACAACTTTTTCAAATCTATGTGTATAGTAATACAAACCCGGAGGGAGATATTTTTGGGATGAGCAGGATTCATAGAAATATTTTCAGTGAAAAGATTTGCAGGTTTTATATTCAAATGTGAGAAAACTAGAGACATTGTCATACGGTAAACAAAACAAAGCGAGTTAAGAAGGCATATATTCACAAAAGAGATAATTTACATATATTAATTTATTTTATTACGGACTATTATTCTCATCTTTATTGATTGTTGTTTCATGACGTTTCAGCCAACTATTTCTCTGGCCTTCGTCAGGTGGTAACCGCGACAGATAGGAACTTCGAATCTCCTAACTGCATTTTCAGCAATCACTGCCATCTGTAATTGTTGTTGTCTCACCACGTTTTGGCCAAGTAAGCCTCTGGCCGGCTTTGGGTAGGATTGAAACCGCTATCTTCAGAACAGCTGGAACCGTAAAGATTCAACGTCTCTATCAACTGCGCCACGGGCCCCAAAGGGCGATCAAGGTTGGATTTTTTGATCTTATAAATCCACGTTTATTTATTATATGATTTTTCATGGTCGGGTCCGTACCGAATGGTATATATATTATTTAATTTGAATTCATTATTGAGATGAGTATTATTTATATTAATTTATTTTATTGCGGATTATTATTCTCATATTTATCGATAACAATCATATATATAATTTATATATGTTTAAAATTGTGAGAAATTAATTCAAACCCAGCTTATCATCCGCTTTGCCAGAAATAACCCAAGATAAAGAAACAAGGATTTACCCCCTGGAGAGTCTCCCTCCGTTCTGGTTTTGTCTTGCTAAATCAAGGTGGGCTAATTTAGCTGATGTTTTTGGGTCGGGTAGTCATGTCGTTTGTAGACATGTTAGTTTGAGAAAAGAAGTATTCATAAATAGTTTGATAATTAATCAATTGTTCAATTTCTATAAACTGGCATAATATTTCATAAAGGTGTATAACTCCCGCCAACTCCAGGGAGTTCATATTTCTTCGTCAATCCCATTGCTGATTAGACAATTAAAAGAAAACTATAATTAAGTTCAGAATAGAGGACTCATTAATGAACTGCTGTTCAGTCCAATGTCTTGTTAGCAACTGCCTGTAAAGTCAAATTCCTGCCAAAGGTACAATCCCTGTCTTCTGGCAGAAGTTATAACATCAACTAATCAGGAGTCCCATCTTATCCGTATTATTTCTGACAAAATGGAAGGTTTACAGCAACAGGAAAACATGGAATGTTCATAAATATTTTTAGAGTTCTTGTAAAATCAAGGGATTAATTAGCTGAGGCATTAGAAGTCTGAACAAATTATTTAAGAGCCATTAGTTTCAAGGGTCAGGAAAATCACATACAAAACTTTTCTGCTAAGTTTTGTATATTATAATCAATTCAAAGTTGTTTATATACAGTTTTTGCACATTGCATGGAGGAATCTTGAAATAAATGAAGTTCCCCTTGTGTCGCGGAGTTGCTGTGGTCTCTTCCATGATGAAGTAAAAAACAATGAGTTTTGCGTCGAGTTTTTCTTCCTCTAAAGTAGATGTATTTTAGAAAAAAAATATTGAGGTATTAACTCGATGGCGTACCTGCAGTAAGAAATCATGTGATGGATGTACATTTAGGAGAGAGAGGAGAAAAAATGCTGAAACACGTGGGAATGCCTTGTTGCCATGTGGGGCCGCCATCTTGCCGAAGGATTGTAGCGCATGCTCACAATGGTTGCAAGTTAATATTACATCGCCGGGTCACCACTTGTAGTGGACATTGTTAAATGCTGTCTACCACATTAAGAAAGACAAAATCAATGGACGAACAATAAATAAAGAAACAACGCTCACCAAAATATGTAACTTACAAACCGTGTGAATTTATTACGGACGACTTGTATAAAACATATTTATAAAAAAAAATCAGAAGATGAGAAATCTCCACACATCCATACCACATGACGTCCTAGATGAAAAATGAGTTCAGAGAAGCAAAGTCCTCACACGTACGCCCATGACAAAGCCAAAGATAGGAACGAGATAGAGAGAGGAAGTAAGAAACGGAAATCGATATCGCCACCTATTGGATGAAATATGCAACTCTGGAAATAAGGGGCAATAACCGTATATGTGTCAAACTTGAGGGTGTTGTGCATTGTGTCCGTGTGTGCACTGCATGCAAGTGAAGCTGAAAATAATAGTTCAATAAGTGTTCCTATACTTCCATAAAATGCTTGAGAAATAAAAAGATAAAAAACAGGTTATAGTCAGCTAATATAATTAATGTGTGGCTACTACTGGAAGTGGTAACATGGCAAATGTTTTTTTTTTTTGCACTTTTATCGAGAAAATAAAACAAGATCAATTGAGACCAAGATAACTGACTGCTGAGTCTTGTTTTATTCATGCTGGGTGAGAGTTTACATTCAACACGTTTAACAAAGGGAGGCAATTCCCACTGGTACAGGATGACTGCTAACATAACATCCTCCTCTTTTATTTAATAGTCTTTGGTATTCTTCAGTATTTAAGCTATATGATCTTTTCCCTTTATTCCTTTTTTGGTTTTTACTTATTTAACTGATTTATTATTATTTTCATTTATTGTTTTTAAAGAATTTTTTTTATTTTTTAGATCTAGCTTGATAGCTGGTCTTGACTGATGCTCAAATCTAGTTGTTGTATAATCTTGAGAGGTCAGGGTTGGACATGCTGTTCTCACGGTATCCTCCCTTGGTGTATGACTATTTTCATGGACTTCGATTTGTGAGCCTTAACTATTTCGGGTGGTTTGGGTACAGTGTGTCGTCAATTACATCGGATTATTGTTCCTTCATCTTTGGTCTGTAGAATATAGGAACGTAATGTAGATGGTGTTCTAACAATGATGCCTTCCTGGTTTGGAAGGTTGGAGCTTCTGACCCATAATGGTGTGCCATTTTTGAGTGATTGTAGCTCTTTAGCTTTATGTGATAGGCACCGCGTGAGTTGTTGGACATTTTGGTTCTTTTCCCTTTGCCTGAAACCTTCAAGATCAGGCCATCTGGGGTATAGTGGACTTGAGTGAGTTAGGACATTTGTCCTTAGGAAACGGCCCATTAACAGTTCACTGGGACTAAACCAACAGTCCATTAGTGTTGCTCTGTCTGCGAACAAACAAAGATATTGGTCTTTTGCCTTTTCTAATAATCGTTTCATTCTTTTTACACAGGCTTCTGCTGCTCCATTGCTTGGAGAGCAGCGAGAGTAATTTGTAATGTGCTGAAAGCTTAAGTTGTCTGTGAAGTTGGCAAAGTTTTTCAAGGTATACTGGTATCCTGCATTTGTAAAGATGACAGATACTCCATGTCTGGCAAAAATAGTTTTGAGGCTCTGTATTATAGCTCGGGAGGTTATTGCTGTAAGCATGACGATCTCTGCATATCGAGAGAAGTAATTGACGACTATGATATAGGTGTTCAAATTCAAATAGATCAGAGGCTAGAGTGTGCCATGGTCTCATTGGAAGCTCAGGGTTCAGGCGGTTGGTATCTTAGCTCAGCACATTTTGGGCAATTTTCTACAGTCCTTTTGAAGTATTTTTTTACGACCTGCCCCAGCATAGAATAAACACCCCCAACCACCCCATATTAAGAACGGCTTTCGGAATACCCCCCCCCACTTCCCCATGTTAAGAACGGCTTTCGAGATTACGGGTGTTTATTCTGAAAGCCGTTCTTAACATGGCGAGGTTGGAGTGTTTATAATACGCTGGGGCACATTGTAAAAATTTACCCTTTTGATTTGGTCAGACAGTCCTAGCCACAATATGGATTGGTGAACTCTGTATCCTCACCTGGTAATTCCCTGATGATCGGAGTGGATTTTAGCAATCATGGTTGTTCTCAACAGTGACAGGATTCCGATCCATGTGCTATATACATCGGTAGTCTATTTTCGCACATGATGCTGCTGCAGTAGGCCCAATAGAATGCTGGAACATGGTCCTTTGATGGCCAGCTGTTTCTTACATATTGTGATCTATAGTTGCTGGTTTCGTCAGTTTTAGTGGCTTCTTCCAACTCGTTTAAGATCTCCATCATGGTGTGGATGAATGCTGTTGCAAACTCTTCTAGGTCTCTATCTTGTTTGATGGGGGCCATTGCTGAATATTGCTCTTGACAGCTGTATAAAGTTCCTTACCACGAACATAGTGTATCCATACCTCATTAAACGTATCTGAAATTTCTGTATCCTTGCTGGTAGTTCACCAAGGTCCCTGCTGCCTAGGAGTGGCACCAGTAGTTTGTGATCTGTCTCCACTGTGAAATATAATTCAACAAAGTAGACTGCGTGTCAAATTATTAACGAGATAATATTTTTTTACCAGTTTCAGAAACTTACCGGTAATTTTATATCAAAAGCTTCGAAAATGTTGGCAATGCTGAGCTGTGCGTACTGTGAAATTTTCGTACTGTTCCATGCAATGTAAACAACTTGCCATCATAATTGCTGAATCCACGGTTTTGAGGTGTGTCAAATTATTAACAAGGCAGTTTGTTTCGTCAATAAAATGGGCCGTGAAGGTGGTTTGAGTAGTTCTGAAAAGAGTACTATTACAGAACAGCTAACAAAAGGTTAAATAACCCTCGAAATATTGAAAATGATAGGAAGGTACCATCAAACTGAAGAATCTTGTTAAGGACCGTACAAAGGTATGTAAAAAAGCTGATAAAGGTAAATCTAGAGTTGTTTTATGCCGTTCTCTACTCTAAATTAAACGTAAAGTTATTAAGAACCCTGGGCAAGCAAGTCGTGAAGTTTTTTACCAAGCCGGATTGAAGAATGTCTCAAAAAGTATTCGATGACGCCTTATGAAAGAAGTGGCAAAGTATGTTAAGCCTGTGACAAAGTCTCCATTAAAGCAACATCACATACAAAACTGATTGAAATGGATAGAGGACAACATGAAATTGGATTTTTCCAAAATTTTGTTCATGGATGAAGTGCGTGTCACTCTTGATGGCCCAGATGGAGCAAGGGATGGGTCCTAGATGGACGACAACATCATCAGCATTTAAGGCACCAACAAGGTGGTGGTGGGATAATGATTTGGGCTGGGATTATCGGAGGTACTTTAGTTGGCCCATGGAGAGTCACAGAAGCTGTAAAAATGACGTCAAATGCTTACACAGCTTTTATGAAGGAACACTTTGAACCATGGCTGAAGAAGCAAAGGTTGACGTTCAGAAGAACCATTATTTTTATGCAGGATAATGCTCCCTCGCATGCAGCAAACAAAAGCAAAGAGTATTTACAGCAACTGGGGTTCTCTGGGCTACGGCAGATTGAGTGACCTGCAAATTCACCAGATTTGAACCCAATTGAGAACCTTTGGAGTATCATGAAGTGATGTCTCTATGCAACTGGACACCAATTTAAGAGCAAAGATGAGTTGTGGGATGCTCCCCAAGAGGTATCGCGAGGAATAACTGTTGACGAAATAAAAAATTTGACTAATTCTGTGGACCAACCTCTTTTACAAGTCATTCATAAAAAAGGATCGCATCTCCCCTACTAATTATGTCAACATAGAAATTGCTATGTAGTGATTGTGTTCTAAGCATTTTTCCTAGTTCATTTAATGCTTGAAAATTATTTCAATAAACAAGTTATGGGTATATTGTGTTTTTTCTCAACATCACTAATAACTTGACACTCTGAAATCAACAGATGAATATCTGTTGATTTCAGAGTGTCAAGTTATTTCTATCTTTTGCCATAGTTTCGCTAATACTGCTTTAAATAATTTTATTTTCTGACTGGAGTAGCTGAATAGTATTGTAAGCACTTTCTTAAAGTTTCATGGATTTTCATTCAATCATTTCTTAAATATTTAAAAAAAATGTAAACTCATTAATAATTTGATATGCAGTGTAGTTAGAAAAGCGTTCACAAGCCCATGTTACTGCTAGAGCTTCCTTTTCTATTTGGGCATAATGAGTTTCAGTCTCTGACATGGCTAGTGAAGCGTAATTGATGGGGTGCAATTTCGTGTCGTCCTGTCATTGTAATAACACTGCTCCCAGCCCGTTAAATAAAAAATCAGCAGAAACTACAGTCTCATTTAATGGGTTATACAAACATAATGCAGGCGCTGAGCACAATGCTTTCTTGATAGATCTGAATGTATCCTGTTGTGCATTATCCCAAATGGACGTGCATTTCTGGCTTAATAAGTCCCTCAGTGGCTTAGCCATGACTGCCAGATTTGGGATGAATTTTCCCAATTAGTTCACCATCCCTAGGAGCCAGCGGGTTTCTTTCATGTTTGTTGGTGTTAGAAATGTGAACATAGCAGTGAGCCTTTCCGGATCTGGCCACAGGCTGTCAGCACTGAGTATGTGCCCAAGAAATTTCAATCATAGTTTGAATATTTTCCATTTTTCTGGGTTGAGTGTAATGCTGGCAGCCTGTATTTTTTTAGTGTGCGTTTTAGTCGGCCGTCATGTTCTTGTTGACTTTTGCCATATACTAATACATCATCTTGCATGCATATCGCTCCGATTTCATTCTCTAGTACTTGTGACATGCGTTTCTGGTAGCTCTCACTGGCTGATGAAATTCTAAATGGGAGGCGGTTGCATTGGTATCGTCTAAATGAGCTGATGAAGTCAGTGCACAGAATTCTGGTGAAAGTGGAATCTGCCAACAGTTTGCTCAATGATTCTCATTTCCCCTAACTCGGCCAAAAAGTGGTCAACTGTGGGTAGCATGTTTTTTTTTACAAAGGAATCATCACTTATCAAGACCCAGAGGCCACTCGAGGATAAAGGTTAAAGAGTGTACAGTGGTCAAAAGGACAATATAGTAATCGTTAGAAATGTAAATTTGGTAAATTGGATTACTTAAAACGGAAAGGCTAATCAAGAACTTGTTTACATTGGACTTGAAGACAGCCATATTGTAGTCAGCTGGAAAGCAGGGAAACAGAAGAGAGTTCCACAGGCGTGCAGTTCTAAGAAAGAAGCTTTTTTCATGGAATCTACGTTTAGGTATAAGCACAAATAAAGAGTCGGGGAAATTATTGATAGTGTTTGCAGCCAGACGAGTGTTTCTCATGAATGTCTCGCGAGGAGGGGACCATAGATTAGAGCTCAGACGAGCACTTGCCATGAAAATAACGATAAAACAGAGACAGGCTCGCAATGTCTCTTCTGTGAGAAAGAGGTTGCAGGGAAGAGAAAAGAGCATCTCCTACTAAGCTCCGAAGTCTATTCTATGAAGTTCACGTTGTATGCACTTGTTGAGCTTTATTAAATCTACACATATTCTAACCTCCTCGTTTGCTTTTGGTATTACTACCATGGGAAAAGACTATCCAGTGGGTTTGTCAGTCTTGCTTATGACCCCCAGCTTTTTCATTCTCTGGAGTTCTGGCTGCGTTTTTTCATCAAGGGTAGTGGTACATGTTGTGGTGTGGGTACTGAGTATGGACTTGCATCCAGTTGTAACAGTATATTATATTCTTCACCAAATGTGCTTAGGCCTGTGAATAGTTTTAGCATTTCCTTTTCTAGATCAAATGGTCGTGTTTTGCTCCTGATGGTATGTAAGTTCAGATGGATGTTTACAAACTTAACTGCTTCGATGACGAGCCTAACTAAGAGTGGTTCCACAAGATTGGGGATAATAAATATCTGCTGTTCTGTTGCAAGTTCGTTATACGAGACATTGCAGTGATCATTCCAGTCACTTTGAGTGGAATACGTCTTGGACCATGCAGGGTTTTATGGGTGTCCGAGAGGGCTGGTAGGTCTTTCTTTAATTTGTAGATGTGTTCAAGGATTGCAGTTACATCTGCCCCAGAGTCCAACATTGATGCTGATGTCGGTTCACCAAGGTTTACTCAAGCTGATTTCTGATATCATCAGGACACTAAGGTATGCACTCTGGTCACTTACACCGTCATCTGAGTCATGTTTCACTTCATGTAGCCTTCTTACGCGGCAGCAGAGAGCATAGTGACCAATCATACAACATTTGTGGCAGGTGACCAAAATGGCAGAGCATACACGTCTCTGATGGTAGGTCTTGTTATCACAACAGTGGCAACCAGCCGCTGGTCGAGCTGCTGTGTACACTCTTTCTTCTGTCGATCCTCATGGTGAGATTCTCGTCTGGTTTAAGCCTATAGAATAAGAGACAAAGAAATGAAGTTTCATTCTATATTAATAAACAACTTTGTCATCTTCGTTAATAGCATTTGTAAAAGAGAGAAACGGGTTAATATGAGTTCAGTGTTTTTGTGTAAAGATAGAATTAATATATTGCTGGCTTGTTGAGAAGAGAACATGTTATGTTATTGCTGGTGGCCATCTTGGTACGTGTGTTTGCACACAGTTTCTCGGGGTTAGGTTTGCGCGCTCTCGCATACCAAGATGGCCACCACTGATAACATAAGAAATGACATTGCTTGATATCTGGAAAACTACTTATTTGCAGAAAATTTAAATGCGATATTTGTTTTCAGCTTACCCTAAAACCTTAAAAAGTAATCATTTTAAATGTTAAAGTGGAAACAAGGTAAACAATTATTGTTTTATTTCTTTGTTTACATAGTTGAATTTTCAGTGAAACAACAGAATAGAAATGACAAAAATTACCATCAACTGGTGAATATATAGCTGTTGCTTATTAGGATTCATGGTATCCTGATACTGTGGAAGCTACATCAAGGATTCATGTAGAGTACGATTTATGGTTGCATCACAGAAAATAGGGGTATATTTAGGGCCAGATAGAGAGGATTTATAAAATTGAAAATTGGACTGGTCCCAAAATGCATAAGTTCTGGTTGACTATGGGAATTTCCATCTTTTACAGAAATCCAAAATCTATATGAAAAATTTTCTTTGATTTATTTCTGAGATTAATTCATATCTACTCAATTTTTTTTTTCTTTGAGGGGAGTAGTAAATACCGGCTATGAATGCTCTTTAGGCATTCAATGGCTAAACCCAGATTAAGCTCTACTTTGGTGAGGAGACAGGAAAATGCCTGCTCTCAATAAAGCTATATTTAAATACCACCATAATACTTAGTTTTGTTCATGAATAGACACACACTGTATGATACCATGCACCAGTTAAAAAAAAATTGAAATTTGTACATCTGAATTTATAATTCATGGCTTATGGTAAAGAGATACATCAAATCAGAAAGAGCACACAATTTTACACAAGAGTGCCAAGTTTCATGAGAATAGCTTGAAAAATAAATAAATGGTGGCGAAATTACCGAATTTCTTGAAATGTTGAGGTCCATTCTTTCTAAATTTTGGCACTTAAAATTTGGCACTTAAAATTCTCATAACTTTTGAACTACTGATGGTATTTACATAATTCAAACGGTTTTAAACATCTTTTACATAGTTCTTTTCATGTAAGTTGATAAAATAACAATTATCTAAAAAGAAAAAATCAACTTGTAATGCTATATCAAGTCTGGCAACGGCTGAACCGTCGGATCCATCTTTCCATAACTCAGGTTAGTTGAATAGAAAGGGTTTTGGAGGGCCTATGTGGCTGATCATATTGGGGTTTTATGGAATTTTACTTATTTACTTTTATTTTCGTACAAGTTTTGTGCTCGATACTTAGTTTGACCCGTAGCCTGTATTTTGCTTACATTTGTTTGTAAATCCCTTGTTTGGACACCATGTTTTTTTGTACTTTTATTGGGGGAAAAAAGACAAGACAAAGCATATTGGTTGAGACCAAGATGGCTAATTGCTGAATCTCATTTTATTCACACTAGGCGAGAGTTTACATTAAACATGTTAAACAAAGGGATTCAACTTCCACTGGTGTAGGATGTGCGCGAGCCTTTTCTAGATTTATATATCCTAGTCCTCTACAGATGGCAGCAAATCAGTTCCTTCACTTTTATTGTTCTTCAGTATTTCTATTGTGAAGCGATTTATTGAAATAAAATATACAAAAAGGACGTTATTAAAAAATACACAATTAAAATTAACAAAATTAGCCAGATCAAAATAACACAATTAGCCTTTATTTGCACTTTTCAATAACAAAATTTAAAAAAAATAAGTTTCTATTTTACTGGAAATTTTATAAGAAATATGTTTAGGAAATTATAAAAATACGTCTTTTTTTTTTTTAATTTTAAAATATTTTTTTTTATTTGAATTTATATAATAAATATATATTTATGAAAGTATAAAGATAAAATTATTGAAATTAGTATAACAAATAAAATGATTGAAATCAAAATAAAATTTCAAACATCATAAAAAAACGTATCCAATTCAAAATATTCTCCCAAATAGTTTTTAAATATTTAAAAAATTGTTTTCAATAATTCTTTTTAAAAAAAATGTTTTTTAACAACAACAACAACAACAACAACAACAACAACTAATAATTTTAATAATTCTTAATCAAAATAAGACTGAAAAACTTTTCAATGATTATTACATAAGTAAAAAGAACGATCGAAAAACGTAATAAAATGTAATACACACGGGAGATATAGACGTAGAAGAAAAAAAAAAACGCGAAGAAACTAATTTGTCATGTTACCGCTGCCGGTGGCAGCCACGCCGGAAGGTAGATAGTACGTTAGCTGACTATAACCAAAATGAACAAATATTGTGATTATCTCCCTTGAACATCGTTGCGTTGTCATGGTAACAGGATAGCATTATTAAATTTAAAATGTCGACTAAAAAAGCACGCGAAGGAAGAACGAGTCGAGCTCACTTAGTTGGACTTCATGACGTTGGAAAGAACGATGCTAAGAAAGTAAGTGACATCTCAATTTAATAAAATGAATACGATAGACGTAACTGTATTTGTGGATCATTTGAACCGGACGTAACTCAACGTCCGATTGGCGTTGCTTGCTTGGAATACGACGTTAACCGCCGAGCTTCGCCGATTATAAAAGCCTAACAAACGGAAACGCTGCTGCTCATAAAAAAAATTAAAAAAAAAAAAAAAAAATGAAGGAATAATAATAATTTAACAGAAGAAATAAGAAAAAATAAATAAAATAAAATAAAATAAAAAAATAATAAAAATAAACCAAGACACAACGACCTACCGTAACAAGTTTTTTGTATTATTTTTTTCTAACTGTAATTTGTTTTCCTTTTTTGTCCAACGAAAAAGTTCAAAACAAAACAGATAAGCAAAGTTTTATATATATATATATATATATATATATATATATATATATATATATATATATATATATATATATATATATATATATATATATATATATATATATATATAACAATTAAAGAACCGTTTTTTTCTTTTCAAGAAAAAGATTAATAAATTATGTTTCTTTTTTTTCGGTAATGGTGGTTCTTACCATGGGGAGGGGTAGCTATTCAGAAACTTGTTCTTAACATGGGGATGTTGGAGAGAGGTGTCTATTCTGAAAACCGTTCTTAACATGGGAGGTTGAGGGGTGTTTATTCCGGAAGCCGTTCTTAACATGGGGAGGTTGGAGGTACATTGCGTGCGCGTGGATATCTCCACCCACATCCATTTTTCTTAGATCTTCTTTTGGTGATGTACTTCTCACCACAAGAAAAACGCATTTTTTTTTTCAACAATTATTATTTTTTTTTTTTCTTGACTATATGAGACCGCTTGTTCCGGCGTCATCAAATATTTTTCCAAACTGGAGATATTCATTTTTTTGTTTACACAGTTTTCAGAGAAGGGCTGTTACAGGTGTGTGCTGCTTAAATTTAATGATTTTTATTTCCTTCCAATTTTTGTTTTGAAAAGTTCGTCTGCTACTTTTCGGTGCATTGATTTCAATAAAAATAACAAGATGAACAAGCAAAGTCCGATCGGTAAGAGTTCTTGAGAAATCATTATGATTAGAATGTTCAAAGTAGGTGAAAAATCCTTTGTGGAATTATCAAGATTAAAAGATCATGTTAGATGAAAGTCCTTTGTTAAATTAATAAGATTAGAAGGTCTTGTGTGAAAATAATGTCCTTATTTCAAGGTTTGTGTTTCAAAAGTCCCATGATTGTAATGTGACGTAAGACATCGATTAATCGATGTCTTACGTCACATTACAATCAAACCTGATCGCATGATATCTGTGCTGTCACTCACTCACACACACACACACACACACACACACACACACACACACACACGCTTACTCGCAAATAAACGAACGTTTATTAATTTAAATTTCCCCGCGCATTTGCACAAAATAAGTTCTTCGAGCAACGACATAATTTCAAATACGTCCACACACTTTTCTCACAACAACAAAAGTAAAATGGACATATTTCTGGCGGATGTAGTTCAAGACAGTACCACGTGACACAAGCGACCAATGAGAAAATTTAGAAAATTGTCTTTTTAATGCTTTTCCAAAAACCAAATACCGGCAACAGCAATCTTGTGCTGGAACCGGTTCAAAAAGTATTTAAACGCAACAAACATTCTTTTATCCCTTTTTTTCCTTTTTTTTCTTCTCTTCTCGCTCCGATGTGACACGAGAACATGCCTCTTGTTTTCATCTCAGCGTTTTTTTTAAATCTATCGAAACCATAATTACACATGCCATGCGGGCACCCAACAATCACATTTATGCACACACGCACCCATTCTGTACATTTTCTATACGAATTAATAACAACGGACTACTTTTCTCATGGGACTTTTGAAACACAAACCTTGAAATAAGGACATTATTTTCACACAAGACCTTCTAATCTTATTAATTTAACAAAGGACTTTCATCTAACATGATCTTTTAATCTTGATAATTCCACAAAGGATTTTTCACCTACTTTGAACATTCTAATCATAATGATTTCTCAAGAACTCTTACCGATCGGACTTTGCTTGTTCATCTTGTTATTTTTATTGAAAAATAAATGCGGTGAATTTTAAACCGGAAGGAGGCATCATTTTGTTTTATTTCTTTTTTTTTTTATTATTTTGTTTGGGGCAGAGAAATTTAATTTCACTTAAAACTTCTGTACCCCCTACACATCATGTTCTGAGCAAAGCTGATCAGATGCTGAGTTACGCCTGGTTCAAATTATGCACAAGTACCGATGTTACTATTAGTGACATGAAGTCATTTATAAAGCAATGCCATTGTGAAATTAATAAATAAAAAATGGCGCTTCTTCAAAATAAGAACAAAAATCGAAAGCCGTTTCCATAAAAACAAAAACCAAAAACGATGTTATATCTACTTAATTTAGTGCTTATTTAGATTGGCACATATGGTGGCAATTAAAAGTAAAGAAAATACAGAAAAGTCTGTATAATGTATGTACCAGTCACAGATTGAAGATGAAATATTCCAAGCAAAAATCATGGAAGTAATATTTTTTGCTTTTTTTATTCAAGAAAATCAAATTTTATTTCATTTCAATGCGAGGGGTGGGGAGCAGTGTCCATGAAGGAATCAAGGGCAGACAACCGACTTTCATTCCAATTTTTGTTTGTTTTTGTTTTTTTAGATAATGTTGGAAAGACAAGCAAAACGTACAATTTAAAACCAAACAATAATTTAAGATAACATGTTTTTTTTTTTGTTTTTTTTTTTTCAGGACAAAATTTTCTTCACATAATGGAAACAGTGTTCTAGAAGGGTCATTTAAAACAAATTTGAAGAATATTAAAATGGTTTTGGCCTTCACTTATTGGTAAAAAAACGTCAAATTTGTTTTTTGAGAAAAAAAAAAAATACTTGACCAATTTTTGTGATTTTTGGAATGTACTATTTTCATTCCGTGACAAGTACGTACACAATAAAATATTTTTTCTTTTCATTTTTGTTTATCGCCATAAATGCTAAGCTAAATAAGGGTGAACCTTGTCGAGAGTGCTCTGTTTTGGGTCTGTTTTAAAAATGGAACAGAAATTTAAATTTTATTCAGTTTTAATCTTTTTTTTTAATTGAACATGCACCAGCAAAATCAAAAACTCACCGTTCACATTCGAAATGTCAACTTTTATAGATTTGTAGCAGTTACAGAGCACTATTTTCTCTAGTGAATCAATGCCCCTCACCCCGAGTTCTTCGGCCACAGACTGACCTATCAGCTAAGAGGTGTATTGATTCTTTAGTCAGCATAAGAGAAGTAGTTCTGTGAATTGGAAAGTGTGAGTCATCTGATATCAAACTGCAAGGTTCTTTTGGGGGACGGCTACTAAACAGCGAGATATGATGGAGTATGTAAGTACCTCCACTGGACCATCTGTAAAATATTAAACATGCAATGTAGCAGCAAATCCTAGGAACATCAACCTGAAAGAACAGTTGGAAATGACTTGTATACCATATATTATGACCATGTAATCCCTACAGCTACCTACCTTGAAAATGCTACTGTGAAATCTGAGAATGTTATATAGAATAAGTCAGAGAGTTGCAACCTTGTTTGAAGTGAGTGTCCCTAATGACGGACGTCTGAATAGTGCTGAAAGGGAGAAACAGACCAAATGTCAATGTCTCATGTATGATATGAAAAGAAACTGGAATCTTAGAGAGATATCAATCATACCAGTTATTATAGGTGCTACAGGGCTTATGTAGAAGAACCTGAAGTCCTACCTAACTAATATTCCTGGTGAACCAAGTGCAAAAGAGATCCAGACAATTGCACTTTAGGGAACAATGAGGATACTAAAAAGAGCTCTCAGTTGGTTTCAATAAAAAGCAGGCGAATGTTAGCAGCTGGTTTGGCTACCCCATACCCAGCATTACAATTTCAAAGGAAAAAAAAAAAATTTTTTTTTAAATCAGAGTTACTACCCTTCAGTTAGTGACTGGAGAGCAGACTATGTGTACAACTTGATAAGCAAAATGGTATAAGTGACTATTTAACTCGTAAAGAATAAATCATTTTTTTCTAAATTTTAAATATTTTTCTGGGATTATGTAAATTATAAAAAACATACCAACATTGTGAGAGTTTGTTGTGTATTTTTCAAGTTTTAGCTGGACATGCCACTGGACATTTTGACAGACACTGGATGTCGACAGGTATTGGAACAGGTAGCTACAGGAGGTGTTGGAGGCTTCTGGAGGCGCTGAGAACTGCAAGTGATGCCGGAGGCTGCAGGAGGCATTCTAGGCTGTTGGAGGTGCTGGGACAGTTATCATATTGATAGATATTCTAATGGTACCATTTTGATGACTTCTTGATATTGAGAAGGTTTAACAGTGTAAGACCCATAATTATCTTTGTTTAGGTTTAAGGTTGATGAATATATTAAACATTTCTTTTTTATTTTGGAAAAAATAAAATAATAATAATGATTATGATAATAATGACAGCTTTATAGCAGTGTCTTGTGTATGCAGTGACTATATATGTAGTTGTGGCCATTTTTTGCGTTTTATATAGCTTAAACAAGACCATATGACTTTCATGTAAGTCTAATCACAGAAATAATTACAAATATTTTAGACAAAATATAAATCAAGAATATAACAGATATTCTTTCTTTTCATTAATTAATTAACTATATTTTCCTAGCATTGATAGTAGTATCTGTTCTAATGCTATACTTCATCCTTTCTGTCCTCAATCAGTGAAGGAGAATTTCTTCTAGACTGAGGCAATATTTTTTTTTTTCTTAATTCACAGTACGCCTTTCTGGGGAAGTTGATTTCCCCCACATTAAAAACTGACTTAGTGTTTGATTTCCCCTCATGGTGAAGCAAGTAAATAACGACTTTTCCACTCAAACTTTTGTGGTGCTATTTCAGAAATGCAGGCATTTTAAGTTTCAGCTATTTTTTGTTTACCAATATGCTTAAATCTATTATATAAATCTCACCTGTCTGTTTAAATGTATGTATGTATGTATGTATGACTGCCTAAAACTTTCGACAAGCGACAGATTTTCACGAGACTGGTATCGTTTTGAAGCTCGACCCTTCGGACAACAAATATTGAAAAATTGGCTAAAAATATTAATTCCTTCACTCTTAACTGGGCAGTTTTCTACAAGGAGGGTCATTTTTTTTTGTTTTTTTTTTTGCCTTGCCATTTTTGCAAGTCATCGTATCGGTTGGAATGACTTTACTAATTTCAACGTTCCGAACTTCTGGTCGCGTCATGAAGTAGGGGTAAGATGTCAGGTTTCTTTCACTTTCTTTTCCGCCTTTGCGTCACGGGTCCAAGCCTGGCTGTCTGCCTACTACCATTTTTTTTTTTTTGCTCAACACACCTACAAACACCTGGGTAACACTGGGTACGCAGGGCATTTAGTCTTAAATAAAATATCAAAATAATATTTTTGAAAAAATTCTTTTTTTAGTACTACTTTGTTCTAAGAATTTTTGTGTGGTCGTGGCCTCTAGATTGAGAACACACCACAATTTTAGCTTGTTACATCGTCAGCTACTCTTGCCTATGAAAACACAATTCATATTTTTTTTCTTTTAATATTCTTTCTAGATTCTAGATTTTGATGAGAAAAGCTCTTTTAAGGTGTATTCAATCCTTTCTGCTGAAGATACTAATGAACTGATGAATGCAACCATTGAAGATATTGAAAAGTAAGTTTGTTTAAAAGAAATCTTTAGATAATATAATTCTTATTCATTCACTATATAAAATAAAGTTGGTCGGACTTTGAATGTTATACCAAAAAAGCAATGTATGTGACAAATCGATACTTGATTCTGACTATCCCTTTTTTCTTTACTTTCTGAATGTCAGTGATAAGCCTTGGTGTAGTGGATAAATATTTAGTAAAGTTCAGTTGTAAATGTCTTCTGGAGGTTGAAGGTTCAATTTTCAGTGAATTACTTTGCGAATTGATTAGGATTAGGATTACTTTAGGATTTCTATCCAGTCATGGCTGATGGAGCGAAAGCATGTTACATTTCATGGATTAAATAAAAACCTCTGTTCAAAATTTTGTACAGATTCCCAAGTTCGGCAGAAAGATTCCTGAGTTTGACAAAATACACCCGAAGAAAGTTGGAGGTTACATCAACCAAAACGTTGTAAAAATAACACTTAACATGAGAACAGTAATCTGAATTATCCAAATAATATGTATTAACTTTTCTCTTTATTATTATTTTTTGACTCACTATGAGTTCTCACACAGGTCATCATCAGAGATTGCTCACTGACAACAACTGATGGTGTTCCCTAGAGTCTGGATGCCAACAAGTCTCCAAGATTTCCACTACTCTCCACCTCTGTTGGTAGCCTATGCAAATAAGTTTGCATTATCACAACAGCCACTTGCTATGGATTCGTCACTTGAAATAACCGTTGGGCTTCACTGGATTTTGGGTGGTAATAAGCCTTTCCAAAGTCCCAGTTCTTTTTGACTTATCCAGTAGAGGTCTAGTTAGTTTTCTCTCCCTTGATTTTTCATTCTCTTTGACCCTTCTTGACTATTTACTGTGGTACTACTCAATGTTGACACTACTATTTTGGGGAAAGCGTAGTTAACTTATAATTTTATAGCTTCAGTTTTCTTGGTTCCATGTCGGGTTCAGCTATCTTTTTGTTTTACTTTGATTGCAGTTTCGTTATATCTGGTTAGTGTTTGTAACTTAAGTGGATTAGTCTTCGCATTCTAAGGTTTTCTTTAACATTAAGCTATTTTTGTCATTAATTGTATAGCGTAATACGAGGTAACATATTGTTCCTTCTAATTTCCATTCACTCTGTTGTTTCTATGACGCACTACAAGAGGTAGATTATTCTTATTATTATTCTGCATTATTTAAGGATATAAATAGCCTTGCATTATTCCTAAAGTGTGGATCACCATCACATCTTGAAACACAGAGATATTAATTCTTTTTTGTTTCCATATAAGAAATATAAAACATTTTTTTTTTTAAATTATGCTTAGTTGAATAAAATCATCATTATCAATAAGAATCACTATTGAATAAAGAATCTAGAAATTAATAGCTTTTATCTAAAGACAATCTTTTTCTCTCTATTTTTTTTAGGAAATTAATTTCCTTTGTCCATATTGATGATCCAACTCTCAACCTAAAAGATGGAATATTACTTGATTATTATGTGGAAGCCATCATCTGGGCTAAAGAACAGGAATTCACTTCTGCAAAGTTTTCTGGATTCTTCACTGTTCTTCATGAAATGATTGAGAATATTAAAGGTTTGGACTTCTGTAATATAAATCTCACCTGTCTGTTTAAATGTATGCATGTATGTATGTATGTCTGCTTAAAACTTTTGACAGAGGTGATGGATTTTCACGAGATCAGTATCGTTTTGAAGCTTGGCCATTTGGATGACAAATCTCAAAAAATTGGCTCAAAACATTAATTTCTTCACCTTCAACAGGGCACTTTTCTACATGTAGGGGTCGCTTTTTTCGCCAATATTTTTGAAAATCATCCGCTCTTTTCGATTGACTAGCCTTAATTTAAACCTTCACCACTTCCGGTTTGGCGATGGACACAACAGCAAAGACGTCACATTTTTTTTTTTGCATTCTTTTCCTCCTTTGCAGTACAGGTTCGAGCCTGCCTGTCTACTACCACTTTTTTTTTTTTATCTGAGAACACACTTTCAAAACACCCGGGAAATGCCAGGCACCCAGGCTAGTTTATTATCTTCTACAATTAAAAACATTTAGAAAACATTTTTGCTTGCTTTTTGAAAGATACTTCACCATCATAATATAAGACATTTGTCTACAACTAGCCATATTTCTAGAAAAACTGCAAACCTTAAGACATCATGCTCAGGATTGCTGAAACCTGGAACAAATTACCTGCATTAGTTATTGGCTGCTAAGACACTACATCCATTAAAACTTTCATGCTTCTAGAAATTCAATAAAAGTCCATCTTATGTCGTCCTTCTATACTCCTACACATTATTATTATTTACTGATTAGGATGTTGTGTTATGTAATGGATGGCTGGGACCATCCGATACATAACTGAAAAAAAAAAACTTCTTTAAAAAAAATAATAAAAGATTTGAAAGGTGGCCATCAAATATTGATTGTCCACCAGTCGAAGCGGCAAAAATAATTATGTCGTAAACAGAGAAATCGGACGACGATGTTTTTGTTTACAAAAGTGAAGGTTGTGGGGAGACGCATTTTTGGCTGAAATGTGACATTCCTTGCACTGCAATGTAAGATCGGAATGTCATATGAAGCTAGCACGAGGTTGGCGACGCATGTGTATAAACAAATTCAGTAGTCGGTCAGCTGAAGAGAAATGGGTTACGGTGTCTCTGGGTCAGATGCAGAAATGCATTTGTCAACGAAAACTGAGAAACGTGACCAGGAAATGCGTGATCCATTATCGATAACAGAGTTGATCGACCAGTGGCATGGAAAATTACCGAGCAAAAACTCATGCCAATATAAAGAGGTGATTTTTGGAGTCCAGCAGAAAGAGAGAAAGAGAGAAAGGAAAGAAAGGAGCGGAGACGTGCATTGTCGAGAGCATAACGTCTTCCCCCCCTCTCCATCACTGAAACAGAGAAGTAAGCCACACCGTTAAATTGTGAACTGTTAAAAATCTCTATGTACAGAACAAGAAAAATATTTCTAAAACAAAATATATTTTTACACAAAAAGCCAGCGTGTCTTACGTCTTAATTGGAGTGCTGAGTTACGTCTGATTTTTGTGTGCATGTTAATTTTCTTTCAGCCGGCAACGTTGTTATGACAAGCGGTTGACAGCTGACGGCAAGTAAGAGAAAAAAATGCATGGTCAAGGGGGAAATAACTCTGCTGTCTTGGCCGTTACCATGACACCCAAAGTCTTAAACAAACTAGACGATCAATACAAGTCGGCTACTAGGTTTTGTTGCAGCGAGGAACTTACTAACTACGACCGTTCCCAACCTGGGGTCCTTGCTCAATGTAACAGTTGCTTCACAAGAGAAGAGAGATAGAAGCAAAATAAAATAATTGCTACCACATACAGCAGTATGACTGAGACACCTGTCGAGTAAACCAACTAACAAACGTAACCCAAATGCTTCCATCTACATGACTTAACACGAATGATACCATCGATACGACCCAACACTGTAACAAACATGTCCATCGACAACACCCAGTACGGCCCCAAACAATTCCATTGTCTTGACCCAACTCGATCCCAGACAACTCAGTTGACACAACATGTCCCAGCATAGTGCAAACAACTGTGTTAATACAACCTAACCCAAACAACTCTGTAAACATGACCCGGCACAGTCTTGAACAACTCTGTCGACATGGCTTGGTACAGAACTGAACAATTCCGTTGACATGACCTAACACAATCCATCCTTAATAATTCCATTGACACGACCCACCACAATCCCTCTGTTGGCACAACCTGACATGATATCAAACAACTCTGTCAGCATGACCCAACATGATGTGAACAACTTTGTTGACATGATCCGACACGATGTGAACAATTCTGTCGACACGACCCAACATAATGTGAACAATTCCGTCGACATGACTTGATACACTACCAAAGCCACCTCATCAGTTACTCTCTAAAGAACTCTGGTATTGTCTTTTTTTAGCCTTAGGATGATCTCATTTTCATTCATTCTGACTAAAACACTGACGCACAATTGTTGAGTTCTTCCACACATGCCCGCCACATAATAATTTTCACACAAGTCATTATCAGACTAGCAATAATCAACGTGCCCTGGAGTCTAAGTGTCTTAAGGTGCTTAGTAATCCTCAAGTTAAGGAATAAAGTACCTTTTCACGATGTAGTATGACCATTTGATAAATTTTACAATGTAGCTGCTAGAGTCATTTCAATAAACGAACAAATAATCCAATGCACACTGGTAACAAAGATGACTCATTGAACTACTCAAGTTCAAATGTACTTGACCAACCAAAGAAACAAGATAGGGGATGGGAAGGATACATTTCCTCTCCCGTATAACCCTTTCTGAAAGAAACACGCTTCTGCTGCGGACAAGAGATGGAGAACTCATTTTTTTTTCCAGCTTAAGCATGACCGATTTTATTTTGTAGAAAAAAAGAATGAATTTTAGACTTACCTGGAACATATGTTGCATTCTTAATTTTAGGACTTTTACCTTTTTCAACCGGAAATATATGTGGCTGAATTAGATTTGCTCTCACACTCTTAAAGATTTAAAATGGCAGTCAAATTAATCACAGAAGCTTCCCAATCAGCACATGGCAGATAATTGTAAAAGTATTGTGTTATAAAATGAGATCTCATTTGTCCATAACAGATCTTACATAGAGCAATTTAGTATTATAATTGTTGTGGTGGCACACATTCATTTGCATATGTGGATAGTAATTACACATAAATAGGAAGACTCAGTTAGTCTGAGTGTGTGTTAACCAGAAGCCACCGAAGGCAGATATGTTTCTCCAGCAAAGACTCTCTTATTTGACACCATTATGTAAATATCCTGTAATATACCTTTTCCTAATACACTTCTTATTTGATCTATCTTTGTTGAGTCGTCATTTGTATTGCTTCCTACGTTACTTGTTTCAACCTGCAAACTTAACAATAATCATTACGTCGACATATTTGTTTAAGTTTATTATTGTGCATAATTTTCATTTCAAGACTTACAATTATTAAAGAAAATTATTTTGTTTGCTTTTCACTTTCAAATCTCATCAATTGATTTTTCAAGAGTTCAAATTAAAACTGTGATCTGTAATTAACTGATCACCTAGTTGAACCAAGCAATTTACATATGTTTTTGTCTTTTTTATAAGAAAAAATAGATGGCTTTTATTTCAAGATTTTAAAATGTTATCGTTGTTACGTCTTAATTAATGCAGTAATAAACAGATAATGAAACTGACGTTTTAATGGTACCATTCTAGTCTTCATAGCTCTTCAACTTTTTGAGTTAAAAAAAAGAGGTGTTACTTTTAAAACTACCCCCATAATTTCACAAGAATATTTTGCTTGTTTTGTATTTCGCAATACTGAAATTACACAAAAATTTTTCTTTTGCCTTAATAAAAGAAAATTTCCATTGAATAATTTGTACACACAGTAGTCGCGCTTCGTTACTGTCTCATTCAGTTTCTATTTACATTCAGTTTCTATTTATACAAACTTGAACCAGGTGGCCATTTTTGTTTCAAGACTTCTGTGTGTAAAGATTACCAAAGGATGTGTTATGTGTTGAAGTATTCTAATTTTGGAATTTTAACCAAACATATATAGGCATACAGACCTATACACTATGTTAAAATATATATATATATATATATATATATATATATATATATATATATATATATATATATATATATATATATATATTGTGCATCAGCTTGCTTTTTATTTTGTATTTTTGAAAATGAAAAGAAATTTTGATTTGTTTTTTTTTTCAGAAAAGCACTTTACAATCCAAGAGAATATCCACCATTTTCGGAAATATTATAGTGGCATTGGTCTCCCTAATTTGCAAGAAACAGAACATATAGATTGCTTTAACATAAACGAATCCAAGAAAATCATCACGTACTTCTGTACTACGTAAGTATATGGAATGATGTGTTTTTTATTAAGCTCAAACACCATTTAATCATCTTTATCTGTTAGACAGAACATGAATCAATTTGATCTTTTTGATCTAATCTATCTAGCAATATATATAAAAGTGAACGTGTCTGTGTGTGTGTGTACATTTTCCAATGCAATAACTCTATCAATTTTCAGTCTACAGACTCAAAATTTGATATACAGGGTACTGAGATTTGGGAAAATCTTTGTAATCCGTTTTCTCCTCCGTCAATTTTGGGTCTAAACACTTCAAAGTTTAGATATAGGTTCCTTGGACATGGATCTAACTTAATAACTTTATTTGAGCCCAAAACAATAAATGTTAAGGGGTCATAATAGGGGTCAAAGTTTAAAAAAATTGACCGCTTTTTTTTTTTTTTTGCTCAACATACACCTCCAAACACTCGGGCAACGCTGGACTGAAATGCTAGTATATCTATAAAACTGAAATTATCTGTCAGTGTGTGTGTCTATCTGTGTGTGTTCATTTCCCTACAAAACTACTCTGTCAATTTTCAGTCTACAGACTCAAGATTTGACATAAGGGGTATTGAGATTTGGGAAAATTGTTTAATCGGTTTTCGGCCAGAAATTTGGCTGTCAAGGGGTCCAAGTTCAACAATTTGACCTTTGAAAACTCTACCAAACTCCTCTGCCAATTTTGGGTTTAAACACTTGAAATTTTAGATGTAGGTTACTTGGACATGGATCAAACTTTTTAATTTTATTTGAGCCCAAAACAATAAATGTTAAGGGGTCACAGTTGGGGTAAAATGTTAAAAAAAATTGACCTTTGCAGTCTCTACCAAATTTCTTAGCAAATTTTTGTTCTAAACATTTGAAATTTTACATAAAGTGCATTCAGACATAGGGCAAGCTTTTTAATTGTTTTTTTTACCGAGAATTTGGCTCCCAAAGGGTCAAAGTTCAAAAGATTTGACCTTACCGGTTTCTAGCAAACTATTCAGCCAATTTTGGGTCTAAACACTTGAAATTTTACATAAAGGGTATTCAGACATGCAGTAAGTTTTTTTTAATCAGTTTTAGGCGAAAATTTGGCTGGCAAGAGGTCAAAGTTTAAAGAGTTGACCTTTGCAGACTCTACCAAACTCCTCCGCCAATTTTTGGGTCTAAACACTTGAAATTTTAGATGTAGGTTACTTGGACATGAGTCAAACTTTCTACTATATATATATATACATATGCACATAAAGTTATGAACAGTACATAGGGCTCGAGCAAAGCCGGGCTGAACTTCTAGCATATCTATAAAAGTGAAATTGTCTGTGTGTGTACATTTCTCTGCGAAACTACTCTGTCAATTTTCAGTCTATAGATTCGAGATTTGACATAAGGGGTATTGAGATTTGGGAAAATCTTTTTAATCAGTTTTCGGCCAGAAATTTGGCTGTCAAGGGGTCCAAGTTCAACAATTTGACCTTTGAAAACTCTACCAAACTCTTCCACCAATTTTGGGTCTAAACACTTGAAATTTTAGATGTAGGTTACTTGGACATGGATCAAACTTTTTAATTTTATTTGAGCCCAAACAATAAATGTTAAGGGGTCACAGTTGGGGTAAAATGTTAAAAAAATTTGACCTTTGTGGTCTCTACCAAATTTCTTAGCAAATTTTTGTTCTAAACATTTGAAATTTTACATAAAGTGTATTCAGACATAGGGCAAGCTTTTTAATCAGTTTTTAATCAGTTTTTGTGGTATCTAGAAAACTATTCATCCAATTTTGGGTCTAAACATTTGAAATTTTACATAAAATGCAGCAAGCTTTTTAATCAGTTTTTGGGCAAAAATTTAGCTGCTAAGAGGTCAAAGTTGAAAGAGGTGACCTTTGCAGATTTTACCAAACTCCTCCGCCAACTTTGTGGTCTAAACACTTGAAATTTTAGATGTAGGTTACCCGAACATAAGTCAAACTTTTTAATATATGTATACATACATATGCACATAAAGTTATGAACAGTACATAGAGCTCAAACAAAGCCGGGCTGAACTGCTAGTAAATAATAATAGCTTTAAAAATAGGACATGAATCTATTTTTACCATTTTGATCTGACGAAGAAGGCGTGGCTTTAAAATGGATTCGCCACAAAAGCTGCTTGGAGCAAACTGCCTAATCAGGCACGTCTTTTGTATAATCAATCATTTATATCTATCTATTTTTGATGGTATTAAAAAAAAACTCAACCTAGGAATGCACAATGAATACATTTCAAATACCTGCGAAACATTGTATTTGTTTTGCTTAGTGAGTCAGTAAGCAATCACACTTTTAGCTTAGGAATCATATTCTGAAAGTTTTCAATGCTCAGATTCTTCAACATGTTTATCATGACTTCATTGTTAGGAGAGAGGTGTTTCAAGAGGTAAATAATAAGGACTTTCAACTGCATCGAAATATAGTGTATGGATACAATCACCTCCCTTGGAGATAACTCTCGTTTCTGATGGAAAGCCTGTTGATCATCTGATTAATCATCTACAGAGTCACATGATTGCTATTTGCAAATGAGGTTCTCCCTTTCTTATTACCAGATTGTATCTCAAGGCTCTTCACTCAAAAAATATCTGTACAACTCCTTAATTGTTATATACACTGAATACCTTGTACTTTTGACACCATGTGTGTTCAATATGTCTTTGAATATTTAGATTTTATTTTGACTGTCTTCCAATCCTTATGGTTATTTATCCTTTATATCAAAGGTTATTGTTGTACTTGAGTATTATAGACTTGTCTTTCCCTTCATGCATTAAGTGTTAGTATATTACAGATATACTAATGTTACTATTTGGCTCTAAGGGATACAGAATAATTCTCTTTTCCCAAATAAACCTAATAGTATAATGTTAATCATAGAAATATTATTTTTTGTATGAAAAATGTATTTGTCTATAAAAAAATGAGACATATTTCATGATTTAAAATTTATTTTATAGATATCGCTCCAGAAAAAGCATAAAGCTGTTTGATGTAAGAAGCTTACAAGAACGGAAGATGGTTATCACAAACACAGAAGATGCTTATTAGGGTTAGTCTTAAAAAGCCAAAGCTATAGGTAGAAGGAAAACAGTGAGCAGGAAGAGAGTTCCATAAGCCTGCAGTTTTATGAAAGCAGCAACTGGAACAGGAAACTATTACAATAAGGCATCAAAACAACGAACTGATTAAGACCATTAAACCAATGAAGACCACTAGACCAATGAGTCAAATGAGCTGGAACAAAAGAAGCAGGGAATAAATCAGACAATTATAAAGAACATGTGCCATAATAGTATCTATAGAAAAGACAGTCTAGTAACATCATGTCTGTGAGAGAGAGAGAGGATGCAGAGAAGAAGAAAAGGTTGGGCCAATCAAATTACAGATACGTTTCTTTGATTAGAAAGAAAAGACCTAATAATGTCAAGAACCTTATCACTAATCCCATAACTCTGAAGTTCATGTAGAAGTCTAGAATGCCAAATTCTGTCGAACATCTGCAAAATATCAAGCACAAAGACCCTACTCACTCCGGAATTAACCATAAACTGACAGATCCACTCAGTTACAACAGTTAAAAGATCAGCAACTGAATGAAAGCCATACTGAACATTGCTCTAGAGCTTCAAACTTTCCAGAAAATGGACAAGCTTGCCATTGACTAATCTTTCGAAAACTTTGCTAATAACAGAGAGGAGACTAACAGAATGATACTAAGTTGAGCCAGACCAATCACCAGCATTTTTAAAGATAGGGTCAACGGAAGAGTCTTTCCAACAATATTCTTAACATCTGTAATAATCATATTCCATTAATTAAAGAAAAAACAGATATGCTGGAACTTTTTTCATTTTTTTCAATGAATACATTGATATGCTCCACCCATTCAGTGTAATGGTTGGAATGTTTGTAAATAGGTTAGGAGACTATTGTTCGATTCTTGGTCAAATCATACCAAATATTCAGATGGTACTCTATGCCTCTTCCTAAATACTCACCATATAAGTTGAGGATCAATCATAAATGGAGCAATCCAAGAAAAAGGGTGGCATCCTCCTATACAGGGTTGATGATATTAAGAAAACAAATGCAACTGAGAACGAGAATAAGCTACCCCTGTTGATTAAATAAAGTGTCTGATTCAAAATTCTGTGCAGATTCCTAAGTTTGATTCCTGAGTATGATAAGATATACCTGAAGAAGATCGGATGGAACCATCAGCTGAAACATTGTCAGAATAACACTTGAGATAAGAACAGTAGTCTGAATAATCCAAATAATATAAAGTTTCCAGACCTATTTAAACATAATCTCAAATTTATGCTATTAATTTTCTAAACACTCAGTATATATGGAGTATGAAATTGTTGAGCTCTATTAAGTTTGAATTACCTACTCACCAGGTGGATATTTTCTTTCTCTTTTAACTTATTCTTTTATCTGTAAGAATACACTCTGAAGTAGTTTTAATTATTTCCAATAATATATATATATATATATATATATATATATATATATATATATATATATATATATATATATATTTCTACTGTGATTTTATTTTCAGACTTTTTCAACACTATGCACTTTATAAATACGTTTTCACTTACCCGCAGACAGAAGAATTCATTGGAACACAAGTGAGTTATTAATAAATATCTTCATGTATGAAACCTAAGATCAAAGATTCTGTTTAGATTGCAACTTGGAGATAATTGTATATTATTTGTTTTGCAAAGAAGTCAATTTATGGAGAAAAACATGCAAAGAGGAAGGAGTGAAAAAGATTAGGACATTGAAAATACATGAAGTAATTGATGGCATACTTTTTTTTTTTTTACTGTAGCAGGAATATTGTTTGACATATTTTATGTAATGGCCATTCAATAAGTAATACTTCTGACCTACTTTCTGTTGTCTGAGTCAGCTGAAATTTTACATGTGCAATGATTTTTATTTCTATGGGTTACAGTTCTAAAAAAAGTCCAAACTAATTCAATAATATAACAATCGGTATGGACCCAACAATTGGAAGAACGATTGGATTTATAAGACAAAAAAATCCAACCTTGATTGCCCTTCAGGGCCCGTGGAATATCTATGATTCTAGGTGAGCATTGAGCTAGAGGTAGCGGTTTCATCCCATCCAAAGCTGGTCAGAGGGTTAGTTGGGCAAACTGTGGTGACATGACAACAGCTATTGACGGCAGAAATTGCTGTGGATGTAGTTGGAGGAATAAACATTCCTATCCTATTACAGTTAATTTGACAAAGGCCAGAGGAATAATTGGCCCAAACATCATGAAAGCAACAAGTAGAAGATGAGGATAAAGTCCAAATAATTAAATAAAAAATCATACAATTTACTCATCTCCAAAATCATTCCAAACTAATTCAATAGTTCTAAAATAATTGTAATTTTTGACTTAGAGGTGTTTGGACTGAGTTGGGTATAAATTGGAGCCTGTTGAGTGTCATGAAGTAACTCAGTCTTTGTATTTGAAAGAACACACACCACAGGAGACTTTTGATGAAATGAAAGAAACTTATGGTAACAATACTCCATCATATGGCCTTGTAAAACTCTGGCATCATGAATTTAAACATGGCCAGAAATCTGTGGAAACATCTCTCAAACCTGGTTGTCTCCTTCTGCCATTGATGAGACTTCTGTCAATCAAGTTGAGGCTGCCATTTTGGAAGAACACAGGGTGTGTTCAAGGACAAATTTGAAGATGTGCCAAGATGATGAGTCAAAGTTTTTCATAAGACTGATTATACATGATAAAACTTGGGTCTATCACTATGATCCAAAGACCAAAGCCCAGTCAATGCAGTCGAAGCACTTGGACTTGCTAGCTCCAAAGAAGGCAAAAGTGCGACTCTCTACTAACAAGGTCATGCTCACAGTCTTCTGAGACCAGGATAGAGTAGTGAAGACAGAATTTCCTGGCAAAGAGTACCACAATTATTTCACATTTGAGGAAATTAAGAGAGCTATCAAAATCAAGAGGCGATACAAGGTCAGCAAAGTTATCTTCCTCCTACAAAACAATGCTCCAGTCCACAACATGCATATTGCTAGATCAGAAGCATGGGCGAGTGGCTATGGCATACTTCCCACCCCCTACTCTCCTGACCTTGCACAGTCTTAATTTCACTTCTTCACAGCCATGAGGTTGTTTTTAAAGTGTATCTCAGATGATATAACCTTGATTTCTGAAGTCATGTCATGGTTGGAGGATAAATCTGAGGTGTTCTACAAAAAACGGTCTCCAGATTTGCATTAAATGATGGGAGAAATGTATAAGTCTAGATGATTCCTATGTAGAGAAAGACTAATAACTGTGCCAAGTTTTGTTGCTCTACACCTATCAGAAGTGGGTCCGGCCCATTACTTATTGAACACCCCTTGTATATTTCAAAAATATCATCAACCCCAATAATAACTAGGGCTGTAACAACAGCATATTCTTGTCATTGCTCTTACTCTTGAGTATATATCTGACACAGACACCATCAATCAACCGAGAACCACATCACTCCACATAAAAACATATAAGATATCAATGGATATATACCTGAGAGGCAAATCAAGGAAAAGAATATGCTGTTGTCATAGCCCTAATAATAACAAAACAAATGAAGAGGTACATATCATGCCAAGCATTGAGTGTCCATGATAAATGGATACACTCGATTCTTGACATCAGTACAGGACAACGATAGCCAAAGAACTTCATCACCAATCTTCAGTTATCAACAAGTATGGGATAGTTAGAGTGATCCACGGAAACACCTACTTCTTAGAATTTTTGGAATTTGCAATATATGGAGTCCAGCAATGCCACATATGAAGAGGCAACTCTTTAGAGGAGTAGAAAATTGACCCTGGGTTTACTTTCAATAGTCTCATAACTTTTGCTTCTCTTATTTTGTCTTTTAGTTCTCACTTTTCATAAGAAATATTTCTGACAAAGGGGAAAGTATTACTGTTTTCTGGGTTAGAATACATCCATCTGACATTTATTGTTGGCTAGGTTTTGACTTTGAAGTAGTATTTTTTAGCTCATTACATCAAGTGGATTCATGCCTTGTGTGGAGCGATTTCCATACACCCCCTCCTCCCCAAAATAAAATAAACAAAAAATACTGTACCAATGTTGTATGTCTGGTTCCTTCAGTCTTTGACAGACTATAGATACCCACGAAGGGGTGCCTGCACATTAAATTCTTGTGGCAGGAGGTGTGCAATCTCCAACCACCCCTCTCCTGAGTTGACATTGTTAAATAAATACCAGTTGCATATGAAGTGAATATACAGGACGGCAGGAAACAAATGCCGTTACAAGAGGAGAGCAAATACAGTGGCTAGAATTCCCAAATGGTCACCCATCTGGTACTAACCAGGCTTAACGTTGCTTAACTTCGGTGATCTGATGAGAACCGGTGTGTCAATGTGATTATGCCGTATATAGATGTACCAATGTTAATTTGCAGGAAAACTTATAATCATCATAATTTATTACCTCTAGTGGATTGCAAACTGCTTTGGTCACACGAGGACCAATCCAGCACGTACTAATTTCAGCTGAAACTTTGAAGGACTACTTCTAATACCTTGGGACTCGGAAAGCAGCCCCTTAGAATTTCCTGGTCTTGTTGAAGAAAGACATTTCTTCTGCCTCACTGTCAACTGGAACTAGGAGCACCGGCTATCTTCCCTTGAAGATAAACTGTTTATAGTCTTTTGGTAGCTCACAAATATTCTTACATAATTCTTTTCTTCCTACTGACACTTTGCTAACTTTTGCCAACTTACACCCAACAGTGCAGGTAACTTAAATATATATCAGTGTTGTTTATAAAAGTTCTTTGTTTTCCTTTTGTTTGACAATAGTTTTGTTGTTACAAAATATTATAGAAGTTTGTCTTAAAGAACATGCTAAGATAAGCACCTATAAACCCCTAACATATAGGATTAGGAGCCATAAGCTCTGGGAAGCAGCTGAGAGAGTTGGAGACTCTTGCAAAGTCAAAAGAGAAAATGGCTATCATGGAATAAAAACTGAATGCCATTGTTGGATGTTTTAATACAATAACAACATAATACAGCATTGTCTATTCTAACTTTAAAAAGCGCAATAAGTTTTAATGTTTTCTATAGATGTTTTGAGATGTTTTGTTATGACTGTTTCAGTTGAAGATTGCAACAACAAATGCAATTGAAGGTTTCTTTGCTCCTCCTTTGATCGAAGCCGTGTCTGAATCGATTTTGGAAAAATATAAAGACATCTTACCAAATTCAGAAGAACAAAAGGTAAGTATTTATAAACAGCACAATAGAAAATGGTAAATGCACCATGTTATGATATGTTATCGAGGGTTGCAACTTGGAATTAAGAAAAGAAAAAGAATTGTCATATACCGGTCATGGAATGTTATGACTCAAATATTAAGGTTCTTTGATCAGTGCTGCCGTGAAATAACCTAGAACACAATTCAACAAAACAATTGTCCTGGGGCAAGACGTTAAACTGCATCCAATGGTATTACCAGATCAGGCTGTCTGAAAAACAGTGGCTTCCTGACTGAAATGCACCGCACATAAATGTTACTGTTTTTTCTTCTCTTTTGCACAACTCAACCATGTTCTCCAAAGCCCCAAAACAAAAACAACAGCTTCCTTCCTCTCTCTCCTTTTTTCTTTTTCCACACCCACTTCTCTACTGGATTCCTAAAACACATCAACCAAGAATGCTATAAACCCTTTCCCTTATAGAACTAGACCATGTTCTGCAGGGCTGAGAACAAAAAGAACTGCAACATGATTACTATTTCCAAAATAACTAGATTTAGCATTAAATAACCTGAAAAGGGTTGATATGCCATAAAACAAAATAACCAAACCAAACCAAACACTACAAACTAGAAATTGAAGATACAAAAAGCTTGGAGAATAAAATCCTTCTACAAAATAACTGGATGCAATATGAATACTATTTCCAAAATAACCTGAAAACCGTAAAGCAAAATAACCAATCGACAAGACAAGAAGAAAAAAATGACCAAATATAACAAGATTATACATATGTATATATACATCACATATTTTATTGTGCAATGACATTCAATAAACACAAAACAAAACATAGAATGCAATGTTCCAATGGGTCAAAACAAAATGGAACAAAGGAAGGAAGTCCGTAAGTTAACCAATGTCTTTCTTTTCTCTCTTTTTCTTTTCTTTATATTATATAAGATATTTAGTCAAATGAAAACAAATGTCTGAAGATTTGAGTTTGGATATTCATGGAAGTGGACAGAGTTGGGATAAAAAAGGTGAGGGGTAATAATCACAGATTACTTATCTCATAGAAAAGGTATAATCCAAATGAAATGAATGATTCAAAGAAATAAAATATTCAAGAGAAGTCCTCGTTCAATTCCGAGCTTCCTGGAATTTCAACAGTTCCTTGATATTCAACAGTTCCTTGATATTCAGTAAACATATTTCTTTAAGATATCTGCCCTTTTTTGTTGTATTGATAAATAAATATTGGCATGTTCGCCCTTTATCCCGTGCAGTTATCTCCAAATTGAGTTAATTAGGGCACGTGGCGAATTGACAATTTCTTCACCATGGATTCTGTCATTTTGCATCTGACTCCTGTGATGGTTGATTTCAGAATGTTTTTTTAAAAAAATATTTTCTGCCTCATGTGTTTCATTTGCATGTAAATTTTATTTCAAATTACTTGCCTTCCCTCTCTCTTTTATCTTTAGGGAGGAAGAATGTATGTGAGGAGGGTAAGGGGATAAAGAAATGTGTGATGTGATGAAGAACAGCTGAGAAGCCGTTTGTCTGAACTATTTCCATTAATAGCTTCACTGTGGGTGTTATGACTCGTTTTTCTTTTTTTTTCCCACCGATTGAATAAAAATCTAATCAAGGAGGAGAGAATCTTTGTCATCACGCATTTTAACTGACTCTTGTAATGGTATCACGACTTAATCGCGTGCATAACAGCCAATAAAAGTTCAAAACTTGTCATTTGAAGCCTCTTCTATTCTAAGCCTCTTTTATTCTATTAAAGCTAATGATGGTTTTCTTAAGGTTTTTTTTCCTACATACACATACAGTGCATCTCCAAAAAGTACTGTAATGATCTGTTTCATGACATTTGTAAATTTCTTGGTGTGCATTGTCTGGATAATAATGGTCATTAATTTGTATATTTGCATACATGATTCTCCAATTACATCTATCTGTATTCAAAACTATTCCATTTCACTGTATGTTGATAAGCAAAGATTTTATTGTAATTCGAAGTGTGAGTACATTTTTGAGACACCCTGTATATTAATCACTCAATACATGCTAAAATATTCTTTAGTTTTGGGATTGAGTTTGATTTGAAAAAATAATTTTCATATTTATTGTTCTAATTAGCCACAATTTGCAATTAACTCATCCAATGACTTATCTTTTACTAGGTTTCTATCTATCACTCTCACCCTTCCTTACTATTTGATGTTTGACACGCTCTCCCATTCATATTTTATACAGTAGCTATCATTCTCGCTTCTGCTTATCTCTTTCTCTGTTTATTAACAGTCAAAGGTAATAAAGAAGGGGGGAAAAAATAAAAAGATTGAAATAGTTCATTATAAAGAAAAGGGAATATCGCAAGTAAGTAAAACTATTTAGCCTATATCAGGAGAGTCAAAGAATAATTTAAGAGAGGGGGACTTATAGCAAGCGAAAGAAAGAGACTAAGGTTTTATTTTATTATTTTTTTTAATATTTAACTGGCTTTGCAAATTCATCTATTGCCTCATATCAAGAGGAACTGCTCAGAGCATCCTCTCCTTCCTCGATCCGCAAAAATGACAAGGAAAAGTAAATATTATCAACACATTATTTTATTCTTTCAAATCTCGGCCTGCCAATCTGGAAAAAAAAAAACTTGCTTATTTTTGACAAAGATTTTTAGTAAAAAAAAAAAACAACAAAACAAAGCAGTGTGCCTGTCAGTTGATATCCGGTACTCGTACTGGACTGGTGGCTGAAGCGTGGTGTCTGCTTAGATGCTGCACTCAAATTAATTGTTCTTAGTCAATGGAGGGGAAAACCCTTCTATACTAAGGCAATTTTATTTATGCAGAATGCCCCTTTTGAGGGAAGCTGGTAATCCCCCACATTAAAACCGACCTTGAGTCACATTTTGTTTTGTGGGGAAGCAAATAAATAACCAATATGCCTGTCCACCTAAATTAAAATCCATTGCTTCTTGTTGTTCTGGACATAAAAATCCTAGGTTGCTCGAATGTTGTGCTTAAATATCATACAAATAGAGACCAGCCTTAGCAGTTATCATACTTTATTTTGTCAGACTTTAATTTATTGTAGATAGTTATTAAAATCCTGCTTATAAAAATAATTAAAGTCAATTTTGTTTGTCTAATAAACTCTTCTAATTCTATTACATGATATATAATCATCTTGTGTAAATAAATTGAATTAAATCTCTCTTTCAACAGACAATACAACCTGAAGATGCTTTTGCCCTGTCAAGTGAATCATTAGAACTTCTCCGACAACTTACGAATGAAGATTTACAAACTGTGTTTGAAAATACTCTAGCAGGAATCTTGCCACAACTACAGGTAAATTCAATGATCTATAATGAATAATAGAATAAATAATCTGTTTTCATTATAATTAAAGGGTACTTGTACAGTTTAATAAAGACATTAAAAAATGAAAATATCGAAAAAAAAAAGTTATATTGTACATATCCGTTATGGAATAAAGTTCTCTGAGAAAAGTTTCACTTAATTTGATCAAGTATTTTTTTTTTTTTTAAAGCAAAAAAGCAGTTTGTTATGATACCGATCAAAAGGTAGCCATGTTTCAATTTTTAGGAAGAAAAGCTAGTATTTAAGATGGAGAGGGGAGTGTCAGTGCTTTTGACCAAGTTATCTCCTTGTGTTCTAAAAATCCAAACATGGCTGCCTCCAGTACATTGTCATAAAAATGTGTTTTTCCACTGTAAAACAAACAAAAAAAACTACTTAATCAAATTAAGTGAATTTTTTGTTGTTGAGAACTTCAGTCCCAAAAGCGATATGTACAATATAAATTTTTTTTTTCCAATATTTTCACTTTTTAATGTCTTGATAAAACTGTACAAGTACCTATTAAAGTTTGGTTGTGATAGAAAATCTGTTCGACCCTTTATTCAAGATAAGTAAATCCATTGGATTCAAAGATGAAATAAGTGGATGACAATAGACGATATTGAAGGTAAACAGAAAATACATTTTATTTGGACAGTGCTGAAAAGAAATTAAAAACGGCTAAGAATTAATCTTTATATAAAAAGGTATCATGTGTCTTTATAGATTTTATCCCATCACAGATGATTTGGAAGTGCCAACAGTGCATATGGTTAGTTTACTCTTGAATTCTAACTGTTTAAAAATGGGAAAAGGTTAGGCTGTGTGGTCACCATATGAAGTTTAACAAATTCTTACACAAAACATCTTATTGGCTGATTGACCAATTACCTGGTGATACTGTTATATATTGGTACCCTACACCAGTAAGTAGAGATTATGTTAACTAGTATGAATTTCTGGCATGTCATTAAGTACATGTTAGAACAACCAAGTGGTAAATAGAAATAAACCCAGTGTACCTAGCAGAAGTGAGGCAAGGGGATCAAGGATTAGTTTTCTGGATAAAACATGCTAGAAGAAGGCGTCAATGATATTACATAAGAAATGATCATCTGTTTGCGAGAGGAGACAGAGTTTTAAGACAGTTTGAGTCAAGGAAGTGGCCAGACCAAATGTGCCTGACAATGTATAAATCTAAGTGAATTTCCTTGAGATTCGATCCATTCATTGATAATTTTTTAGGCTGAATAAGAAAATTAAGTAAGAAGAAATTAATTTTAACCTCGTTTTAGTCTCTCCTCTTATGAACGAACTTCTCTCCTCAATAAAACCTTTGAAATAGCAACAAGTTTCCATTGTTTGATGCATGAGTTTTATTTACCCAAGTTAAACAGCCAATCAACAGCCACTAGATGCTGCAACCATACACATGGAAAAGCAGTGATCAAAGAATGAAGATTGGCGACCACACACATATGTAAAAAAAGATTTTCATTAATTGATGCTTTTTCTTGATTGCTCAAGTGCAGCAAGTTTGTGTGAAAAGACCATATGCTTTTCTTCATTTAATTTTTTGATTATTGAAACATTACAGTACCCCTGTATGAACATCAAGAAAAAATTGTACCTCAAAATATGTGACATTTAAAGATCTTTTTAGCATCTATATATTAATAGGATAATGCATGTGTTATTTATTTTGTGTGTCATGCTTACATCTTTTTTTCTCCCAAGTGACTGTCGGCCCTGTCGGTGGGGCATTAGAATATGCCGACTGCCCCCCCCCCTGCAGAGGGTAACAGCCCTTCAATGGGGGTCCTGGATATGACCTTAAACTATATCTAGTGGTAAGGCCCCAGCTTGTGGGCTTTGGGGAGTGTGGAGCCACCCTTTAATTACCATTGCTCCCAGGCCCACTCTGACCCGGAGTGGTAGTACCTGTTAGGGTCCCAACTATGGGTTAAATAGAAACCGACGTGAAAACAACAAATATATTCTATTAAAAAACTTTTTCTTCTGAATCTTTGGATTCGGCATTAAATAACCCGAAAAGGGTTGATATGCCATAAAACAAAAACAACCAACCAATCCAAGTGACTATTGTTTAATTATTATGACCTTCCATTTCTTGTAATAAATAATTTTACCAAGAACTTTTCATAAGTTTTGGTTTCAGTTTCAATGATAGCTGAAGGAACTCAAGTTATATATATATATACATATATTTTTTTCATAAGTTTTGGTTCCAGTTTTGATTCAAGCTAATGCAAACAAGTCATATGAATATATTTTTTTTTATTTTTATAATCACAACCTTATAATATAAGAATACTTTATAATAATATATACGAAATCTACCTTAGATACTTTTGCAGTTTTAACAAAAGAGCCACAATAATACCAGGGCGTCTCTATTTATGTTGAATATTCCCAGAATGCCAACATCAATCAAAGAGTCTGCTGCGGAATTTCCACGGGTCCTGCATAAATAATTCCTTTTACATTTAATTAGCAGATGTATCCCTCTTTACCTATAGTTTGATTTCCATAATGTACGAGGGGCGTGCAATAAGTAATGCCCCTGACCCACTTCCCATAGCAGTAGAGCAACGAAACTTGGCACAGTAGTTATTTGTCTTTCCCTACATAGGAACCATCCAGAGTTATGCATTTCTCCAATCGTTTGATGCAGCTCTGGAGACCGTTTTTGTAGAACACCCCAGGTTGGTCCTCCAACCACGACATGACTTCAGAAATCAAGATTGCATTATCTGGGAAGCGCTTTCCTTTCAAAAACAACTTCATGGCTGGGAAGAGGTGAAAGTCAGAGGGTGCAAGGTCAGGAAAGTAGTGAGGATGAGGGAGGATTTCATAACCACATGCCCGTGCTTCTGATCTGGCGACATGCGAGTTGTGGACTGGAGCGTTGTTCTGCAGGAGGAGGGTATCTTTGCTGATCTTGCCCCGCCTCTTGATTTTGATAGCTTCCCTTAATTTCCTCAAAAGTGAAGCATAATAGGCTCCTGTCATCACTACTCCGTCCTGGTCTCAGAAGACTGTGAGCATGACCTTGCCAGCAGAGGGTTGCACCCTTACCTTCCTTGGGGGTGGTGAGTCCAAGTGCTTCCACTGCATTGACTGGGCTTTGTGTCTCAGGATCATAGTGATTGACCCAGGTTTCATCCTGTGTAATCAGTCTTTTGAAAAACTTTGACTCATCTTCTTAGCACATCTCCAAATTCATCCTCAAGCACTCAACGCGTTCTCGCTTCTGAAATAGTGTGAACAACCTGGGAACCCATCTGGCAGACACCTTATGCATATGCAAATGGTCATGAATGATAGTTTCCACAAACCCTGTACTAATCTTGACATCTTGGGCTATTTAGCGAATAATAATGTGCCGATATTCCAAAATGGCAGCCTCAACTTGACGGACAGATGCCTCATCAATGGCAGAAGGGGGGCAACCAGGTCCGGGAGCTGTTTCCACAGACTTCCGGCCATGTTTGAATTCACAATGCCAGCGTTTTACAAGGTCATATGATGGGGCATTATCACCTTAAGTTTCTTTCATTTCATCAAAAGTCTCCTGTGGTGTGCATCCTATCAAATACAAAAACCGGATCACTGCTCGACATTCAACAGGCTCCATTTCACACCTGACTCAATTCAAACACCTGTAAAACAGAAACCACAATTAGTTCAGAGCTGTAATTTGCCACATAACCCGTAGAGATATAAATCATTGTACATGCAAAATTTCAGCTAGATCAGACAACTGGAAGTGGGTCAGGGGCATTACTTATTGCACGCCCCTCGTATATATAGTCTAGGGAATAAATCAAAGTGAGAGTGTCCAATTTTAATTTTTAATTAGAGTACTATATATTTTGGTGTATGAGGTGACCGTCAAATAAGATGAATTAAGAAGGAATTTGGAGTATTTGGATTATTCAGATTATTATTTTCATCTTCAGTGTTATTTGCATAACATTTTGGCCAACGTAACCTGCAACCTTCTTCAGATGTATCTTGTCGAACTCTGGAATCTTTCTGTTGAACTTGGGAACCCACACAAAATTTTAAATGGAACTCTTAATTTAATCCACGTTCTGTCAACCATGAGTGGGTAAAAATCTTAAGTAATTTGAAATTGTATTCTTCATATTGCCTGCATTGAGAATTGAAGTTTCAACCGCTAGAAAACTATCACTTACAATTGAATTTTTACCTAGTACTTTATCCATTATGTAGTGGGTTCTTGCAGACCTTTTAGAAGAAGATTGGAGTTTACATCGGCTGAAACGTTGTGCAAATAACCCTCAAGATGAAAACAATAGTTCAAATAATTCAAATTATCAATCCTCATCTCAAAAACCTAAGAAGTTGCTTTGCTGTTTTTAAATTTTTCTATGATACTGCCTGACTTCAGTCACCCATCAAATGAAGAATGCCATCATTTCACTAAAATAAAAAAAAAAAAACTTACATCAAATCTGTTGCTAAAGTTGTTGGAAACATGATATGATCATTCTACAGCTCCAGAGAATACCTGATTCCTGATGCAATCCTCAATCTATATAAAAGTCAACTACATCAGAAGATGGAGTACCAACACCATATGGAGGGGAGGGGGTGCTGTTCAGAGCACCCATTTTTGCCTTGACAAAGTACCAGACCGACCTTGCAATCTTGTGGAGGTGCTGACCTCTTCTGTTCTCTACAGCCCCTTTGTTACAGAAAAGAGATTGTTAGTTTGTCTTCACTCAATTGTTATTTCAATGGAAGCTTCTAGACTGAGCTCCAATCTTTGTTATTTTTTCTTGTATGACATTTTTATAATAACTGCAAAAAAACTTCCCTTTCTCATCAATATGAATTTCCTATAAATACCCCTAACCATTCCATGTTAAGAACGGTTGTAGGAATAACCCCCCCCCCCAACCCTCCCATGTTAAGAACGGCTTTTGAGGTTGGGGGTGTTTATTCTGAAAGCTGTTCTTAACATAGGGAGGTTGGGGTGTTTATAATACGCTGGGGCACGTCATAAAAATTTACCACTTATTATTATTATTATTATTAGTTCTATTAAAAAGTTCTGTAAATATATATAAAAAAAAACGCACTCAGAAAGACACCAATTTATTTAAATATATTTTGTTTGAATACATTCGTTTTATTACTTACATTAAAAAGTTTTGTGTAAATAGAAAAAGGTTTTTTTTTAATCCTTAAAAGTTTTGTAAATATTTAATATTAAAAACATGTTTCGTAAATATATATTTTTTCTTTTAAATCTTGAAAAGTTTTGTAAATATACTTTTTAAAATCTTGCTCACGAACATTCGACCATGTCTGCTATTTGACGCATTTACAAACAACCAACGGCAATGTCAAGGTCGAAAAACTGGTATCACTTGAAATGTCTGCTAGTATTCGTCTTCTGCTATGAGGTATCTAATCTTTATTTGATCTCCATGAACAAAGTCTTATTCCAAAATCTTCCCATTTATGAACTGTATAATCACAAAACTTATTCCACGCATGCTACATTATGGTTGTCTTTAAATCCGATATCAACAAATGCTTGTCATAAATGGTCTTCATAAGCATTCAAAATTTGTTCATACCATTCATCATTTTCAATCTAATAATATTCTTTATCATTTAACTGACAATTCGTCCATTTCATTAATCTTTAGCCTCAAGTGACCTTTGGCCTTGTGACTCCCTAGTAAAAAAAAAATTATCAAAAAATTAAAAAAGCATTTTTAAAAAAATCTTTATCTCCTTTTCTTCTATTTTTGAAGCCTGAAGTTGCAGCTGCCCTGCAAGAAAAAGAGCAGGACATCCTTTCACGGATCACACATTTGTGCAAGATTGATGAGGAATTAAGATCATAATGAAAATTGTGGAAAACCACATCCTACAGAACAACAATCATATCTGCCATTTTTATAAAACTCAGTCATTCTGCTTGAAACATATTTGAAGCTTCTTTTGATTGGTTGAAAATTAAAGACTTTGATGAACTGTCAAGTTCTGGTTGGTTCAATTATGAACATCTCTTTTCATTAATGATTGTATTGAATGGACATTTCTTTTTGTTATAAAATTATTTTTGTCACTAATTTTGCTTAAAAAATGTTTAACAAGATACTATCTTAAGCTTCATTTCATTGGCTGAAAATGATGAGGATTGTATTGAATTAATATATTTATTCATGTTGCTGTTGAATTAATATATTTATTCATGTTGCTGTTGAATTAATATATTTATTCATGTTGCTTATGGGGATTATTGGTTGTATATTTCGCACGCACACAAACACACACACATATATAAGAGCTAGTTAAGGAAGTTAATTCTACTAGTATTGTATATCACCATGGTCACTTAGTGCCTATGTCTTAACACCATAGGGTTGAAACTGGACTGTAGAAATGCAGACTCTCTTCGTCAGTTAAAAGGAAACTTCTTCAATTGATACTAAGTCAGGTAAATCAAAACAGACAAACTATTACATTAATTTGTCCTTTTATCCTTTTTTTTATCTTCATTGTTATCATGGCATAGAGGTGGGACCAGAGAATAAACTTCAATTGTTTTACTTAGTCATTTTAACATTTTCTTTACTTACTTACAAAACATTTTCTAACTTCCTTAATAAAATCATGACATCCATGATTCTTACTTCCCTTCCCATGATTGTCAAACATCACTTTCTGACCTTGACAGACAACCCTTTGAAAAATTCAAAGCTCACCCCATAATATACAGACGTAGTATCTTGTAAAGTTGAGAAAGGTTTAATGTACAAAGTAAAGAAATAATAAATATTCGATGCATTTTTTCTGGTAACATTAAAGTATGGATTGAGACCAGCCTAAAGTTAACAATTAAAAGACACACATGTTCAGAGCACCAATTTTTTCCTCGACCGAGTACCAGACCAAATTGGATTTACACACCTGAATTAAATGGTGTTGATGAGAAAGAGGATGAAGCCTCATTTCTATTTCTGGTGTGACGTCAGTGAAAAAGTTTTAATAAATGGTAATACTTGACGATTACAAGGGAGATAACTCATAATTGACTATTACAAGTACTAATCAGATTGTGTTAGTTTTTCTTAAAATTACTTCTGAAAATATTATTTTCTCAATGCAAAAATTTGTAAGTCTGAGGCATGTCTTGGCATTTATTTAAAAAAAAAATGTGTATAAAAATAGCTGATTGAATTAATTATTTATCTTTAAATTGAAGCTTAGTATTTGCATATTTTTTGTTAAATAAGTACTTGTTTTAGATGTTATAATGGAAACTCTATTATTCCCAGACCAAATCAATTTAAAAGTACATATTACTAAGGTTACTGGTAAGGCATTGTTTTGATGTAAACATGCACAATGTTTTATGTTTAGTGGGGTACATAAATGCATGCTGCAGATGACCGACTGGTGATGGGAAAATATCTGTCTCATCCAAGAAACCAGATGGACTCTTTAAAAAAGTGATTGCCTCTTTAAAACAGGGGTTCATGATGGAAGATTAGACTACCATAAACTGGGGTGACTTTGACCACCCAGGGTGACTTTGAGCCAAAAAAAAAAAAAAATGATAATAATGCGTACATAATACATGATCTCTGCATTTTAAACATAATTTCTAGGTCCTATACGATTTCAAAATTTTACAGACACATTGTGGTGCAGCAGCAAATATTTACTGCAGAGTTATTTATGCATTATTATTTTTATTTTTCTTAATGGTTCAAAGTCATTCTACTTGGCCAGAGTCATCCTAGCTTAGGGTATTGAAATATTAAAGAATTAACGTTCATCTATAATATAAATCTGACCTGTCTGTTTGAATGTATGTAGGTGTGTATGTATGTTTGTATGTCTGCTGAAAACATTTGTACAGAAGCGACAGATTTTCACAAGATTGGTATCATTTTGATGCTCGATCTTTTGGATGACAAATATTGAAAAATTGGCTAAAACCATTAATTCCTTCACTCTCAACTGGGCACTTTTCTGCAGAGATGGGTCGTTCTTTTTTTGCCGATATTTTTGAAAGTCAACTCCGCTTTTCGTTTGACCAGGCTTAATTCAAACATTTGTCACTTCCAGTTTGATGATGGGTGCAACAGCAAAGATGTCTCACGTTTTTTTTTTTTTTCACATTCTTACGGGTTCGAGCCTGCCTGTCTACTACCACTTTTTTTTTTTTTTTGCTCAACACACACCTCCAAACACCTGGGCAACACCGGGCACTCAGGCTAGTAAGTTGTTATATCTAACGATAAAACAGCCCATGATTCTACGTTGTTTTTTTGGGTGGCCTTCCTAAAATGACATAAATATCTATATTTATATATTCCTGCAGAACGGGCAGAAAGGGTCAGTTGGGTTTCTACCGTCTTTAAGCTAATAAACTGTTTGTGTTCTGCTGGAAAATAGATTTTTTTACTGATTTGCAATCCATCATTTAATGGAGATGCCAAATGCCATTGTAACATCTAAATTAAACATTGACGTTTGCTTAAACAAGTTGCTAAAAGGAAGGAAAACCACATAATTAATACTAGAGCGAGTGTCAGAATCAAGCATCGAAATCAGATGCAAACACTGAGAGGATGATGACAATTTGTGCAATGAATCCACACGAACATAAGTTCACATATGTGCAAAGTAACTCGTAATTAATTGCTAAAATAAAATTCTTACAAGGAATGAATAAGGTAAAAAATTGTACAGCATGGAGTTTTATTTAAAATTCATTATAACTGCGAGCATTCGTCATCAGCTTCTCTAATCGCCTGACAAATGATTTCACGAGTAACTCCTATTTATTTTACTAATGACTCACTAGTTATCAAGACAAGTAACTTTCTAGCATGGTAGAGAGAGCCCACCTTCCTCGCAGCGGCCATAGCAATACTCTCGATGTACCTGTTGCAACTCATGTTCCCTGTGAATGTTAGGCTGAGAAGTCTGAAAGTTCTTTCAGGTAATGTATCTTTTGCCATAGCTATTGGTGGTTGAGAAGATTTCTTGTAATTATTGAAGGAGACCAGCTTAGTCCAGTACAAACTGGAGGTCTTCCACTAGTGTTTCTGCCATTTCTTTAGATATGTGTTCATTTGTTTTCCCCCTCATGCCTGTTATAGAGTGTGGTATCATCAGCAAATATACCCATCTCAGAGACAATTTTATCAGGGAGATTATTTTCCTGTCTTTTCTTTCTTGCCTATGGTGGCGCTCTCCTATCCTCCATTTTATTCCTTTTGTAAGTTTAGTCCCTGTTTACTTGTCTCACCACAAAGGCAGAGTTAGACACAAGATCGGTTTTTGAAGTAAAAAAAAATCCAGCTCTCCAAAAATGGGCGCTTTCAATCAAGACAAAATAAAAATTACCTACATCATCATTGATCGAGGAACAGAACAAATCATAACAGAGTGCAGATGCACGAATGTAAATACTGAGCCGTGTATGAAATGATGTCATGATAAGGAAAAGGAAAAGACTATAAAAGGAAGGATCACCTTAGAGACGTGAGTGATGTCACGGCCATAACGAGAAGTCACACATGACGGGAGAATGAAGAAATAAATGTTGTTACAGAAAAAAAAAAAAAATACAGTGTTGCAATATTTTCGGCTTATAATGGGGTATGGTTCCTCAGAGTTGGGAGATTCTGTTTATAAATGCTGCTAGGAACTGATGAATCAAATTAATTCATGTTCTGCTATCAACCAATCAGAAACCAGAATTCGTCCATAAAAATTAAACCTTTTTTAGCATCCCGGCACATGTTTTTTTTTCTTGTCAACACGGGAAGAATCTTTTGCTCTTTGACTACAAAATTATGAAGCCCAGAACCGCTGTCCACTGAGAATTCGTCATCTCCAGGACTTGTATAGAATAACTAACCATCGGAAACTCTTCAGAAACTAAACATGGCTTACAAACTCAAGAAACGAAGTCGAGTTATTACTTATTTTATGTTCCTTTACAACATACTCTGTGACAACCTGTTGGGCCCCAGGTGTCTAATGTGAGTGTAAGCGAGATAGATAAGTGTAAAAGACCACAACATAAACCAAGAAAAAGATTTAAGGATTCTCTGAAAAACAACTTGAAATGGATATACGTAACTGGGAAGCCCAAGCTAATGTTCGATCAAGGTGGTCGGTCACAATCAGAGAAAGTTGTCAGATTTTTAAAGAGCAGTCTTGCTTTCTTAGAATGTGCTTTAAGAAAGAAGGATGAAAATATAATATCAAAGAAATTACAACAGGAACTGAAGTGCACTATATGTGGCAGATACCTTTTGTCAGAAGCTGGTTTTGTAAATCATCTGAAATTACACAATCAAAGACAAGAACGACAGAAAGGAGACTTTCACAGCACATCCAGCAATACAAAGTTGTCATATTTGTGGTCTAATCTGCAAATCCAAAAGTAGCCTGACACGACATTCAAGGATTCACAATATTATCATGCGATCACTTTTACAAGAAGGGAAGTTTTTATGTCACGTGTACTTTCATGTAGGACTAAAGCTGGTTTAAAAAGTCACCTACGTGCACACAAACACACAACGTTTCACTGAAGAGATGGCAAACTTCTGTCAAGAAGTAGCAATCATCAAGTGTGTATATGTGTACTTTCATGTAGGACTAAAGCTGGTTTAAAAAGTCACCTACGTGCACACAAGCACACAACGTTTCACTGAAGAGATGGCAAACTTCTGTCAAGAAGTAACAATCATCAAGCGTGTATATGTGTACTTTCATGTAGGACTAAAGCTGGTTTAAAAAGTCACCTACGTGCACACAAGCACACAACGTTTCACTGAAGAGATGGCAAACTTCTGTCAAGAAGTAACAATCATCAAGCGTGTATATGTGTACTTTCATGTAGGACTAAAGCTGGTTTAAAAAGTCACCTACGTGCACACAAGCACACAACGTTTCACTGAAGAGATGGCAAACTTCTGTCAAGAAGTAACAATCATCAAGCGTGTATATGTGTACTTTCATGTAGGACTAAAGCTGGTTTAAAAAGTCACCTACGTGCACACAAGCACACAACGTTTCACTGAAGAGATGGCAAACTTCTCTCAAGAAGTAACAATCATCAAGCGTGTATATGTGTACTTTCATGTAGGACTAAAGCTGGTTTAAAAAGTCACCTACGTGCACACAAGCACACAACATTTCACTGAAGAGATGGCAAACTTCTCTCAAGAAGTAACAATCATCAAAACGTTACAAAATGAAGTGTAGTATCAAAACACATACTACACTCTAATCTTGACCAGAAGGCCAAAGAGTTCTTTTACACCTAATTTGGATATCTTATCCCATTTTGCATTTCATAAGATAGTTTCATGCGTGCATCTCTTGCATCAACTGCATTTTGATATTGCTTTTTATTTATTTATTGAAATCAAAAATGTAGTAGCATAATATAATGGAAATTTTAAAAAATCTTATTTAACAAAAATTTATTACAAAATAAAATCCACCAGAATGCATTTGGGTTTCTTAGATACTCTCCCATATCAACAACTGATCAATGTACTCAATTTACACTGTACTCATCAAGTAACTTTTCACTCACTTTGTCTATGAGTGTTCCCTGCTGATATTTCAAACAACTCTTTTTTGTTTGCTGTGTTCAATCAATTTTTCTAGATATAAAAACCTATCTTTTCTCGATT
>NC_136489.1:128348338-128355838 GCF_053919585.1 Euprymna scolopes
CTTGAACTTGTCTGTAAAAGCAGGTGTACAGCCAAATTTTTCCAGCACTTTCCAGAGAGTCTCACGGTTGACTGTGTCAACCGCCTTGGTTAAGTCCACAAACACCTGGCAAAGAGGCATATGCTGTTCAATACATTTTTCCAAGAGCTGTCTAGCAGAAAACACCATATCCACAGTTCCTCGCCCACCTCTAAAACCAGACTGGGATTCCGGAAGGATATTAGAACATACAGTGATGATCATATTTATTGGCACGGTAAAATAAAAGTTAAATTTTGTCTAATAAATTCTAAAATAGGGATTAAATTAAAGAAAATAACAAAGTATATTATGTATTTTTAACTGGCCTTTCCGATGCAGCAATCGGATTTTAGAAAAAATAAATAACAAAGGAACAACAAACATAATTGCAAAAACCCTTGTTCAAAATTATTGGCACGGCTTTGTTTTTCTTTTAGTATCAGTATAATATCAATCAATTTCCGGTTTACGTGCTTTCTGAACTTTTTTATAGCCATATTATGCTTGTTTAACGCTAATTCAGTGAATAATTTTTTTCAGATAATTTTTAGATAGCGATTTATTTAAACTATTATAAGTGACTAAATTATAATTTTCAATCGCCATGGTTAAAACTAAGGAACACAGCGAAGACGTCAGGAAGCTTGTTGTAGCATGCCATACCAATGAGGAGGGCTATGATAAGATTTCAAAGAAGCTAAACCTTCCCAAATCCACTGTTAGAGCCATAATAAACAAGTTCAAATCGCAAGGCCACGTTATGAGTTTAGAGGGTAGAGGGAGAAAAAGGATTCTTTCCTCAAGAGATGAACGGAAAATTGTTCGACAAGTAAAACAAAACCCAAGGATCTCTGTTGGGGAGATTGTTGATGAACAGAGCACCTCTGGAGTGAATGTATCTCGACATACAGTTGGTAGAGTTTTGAAGAGAGCTGGTTTAAAAGCATGTCGTCCGAGAAAGACTCCCTTATTGAAGCCTATGCACCTGAAAGCAAGGCTAGCCTTTGCAAAACGTCATATTGATAAAGATGTTGCATTCTGGAAACGTGTTCTATGGACTGACGAAACGAAAATAGAGTTATTTGGCCATAATAAAGTGTCTTATATTTACAGAAAATCTGGCGAAGCTTTCCTGCCTAAGAACACCATACCCACAGTGAAGCACGGTGGAGGCAGTTTGATGTTTTGGGGATCCTTTGCTGCCTCTGGACCAGGGCGACTTGTTAAGGTCACAGGTAGCATAAAAAAGGAAGATTATGTTAAAATATTGGATGAAAACCTGAAAGACTCTGCTAAAGAGCTCTCACTTGGTCGTCGTTGGTGGTTCATGCAAGATAATGACCCAAAGCATTCGGCTAAACTGACTAAGAAATGGCTTGAGGACAATCATATTAATGTTTTGGAGTGGCCATCACAAAGCCCAGACCTTAATCCAATTGAAAATTTATGGAGAACATTAAAATTGAGGGTAATGCAAAGGAAGCCTAAGAATCTTATTCAATTGGAGGATTATTGTCAGGAAGAGTAGGCTAAAATTACTACTGAAGAGTGCAACAACTTGGTTGTAAACTATGAAAAGCGACTGAGGAAGGTAATCAAGGCCAAAGGCTATACAATTGATTATTAAATAAATCGTGCCAATAATTTTGAACAAGGGTTTTTTGCAATTATGTTTGTTGTTCCTTTGTTATTTATTTTTTCTAAAATTCAATTGCTGCATCGGAAAGGCCAGTTAAAAATACATTATATACTTTGTTATTTTCTTTAATTTAATCCCTTTTTTAGAATTTATTAGACAAAATTTAACTTTTATTTTACCGTGCCAATAAATATGATCATCACTGTACATACTTTTCCAATCGGTTTAGCAAGAGCCGTGCAAATACCTTTCCAACCGCACTCAGCAGCGAGATACCTCGATAATTTCCACAATCAGATCTTGTACCCTTTCCTTTGTACAACATAACCAAGATAGCATCTACCCAATCTTGGGCAACTGGGTCACCCTGCCATACTGACAGTATCAAAGAGTGGACCACACAATGTACATTGACACCACCATGTATCAGCAGCTCAACAGGGATGCCATCCAGCCCAGGGGCTTTGTTCGAGTTTATCTGTTTTATGCAGTCAATTGTTTCCACAAAAGTCGGTTCAACATCAAGTTCCGGACAAAAGGAACATTGAGGGATACTTTCTATTGCAGCAACATCAACATTGGATGGGTTATGAAAAAGATCATGAAAGTGTTCATGCCATCGATGCTTAATTTCATCTGAGGTTTTCAGCAAGGTTTTCCCGTCCTTCGCCAGGAGTGGTGTAGTTGAAGAGGATTTCGAACCATAAGCCTGATGAAGCAAAGTGTAGAATGTCTTGACATCTCTATGATCGTAGGCAGTCTGTATCTCCCTGAAGAGGTTAGACCACCATTTGTTTTTTATTTGGCGCACACAACACTGAACCTCACTCCAAACAGAAGAAAAGTGGGCAGCGAGCGCTGGCTTGTTCAGAGGTGAAGAGTTGAGAAGTTTCAAATAAGCTTTCCGCTTTCTATCAATTTGAGGCTTAATTTGATCGAAATTATCAGCAAACCAATCTCTATGTCTGGGAACCTTCAATCCAAGAACTTCAATACCTTTTTGGTATATTGTATCTCTTACTGTCTCCCAGTCACAATCTGAGAAATCCACCTGGTTGAAAGCAGATTTCAAGGAACTTCGTACGACTGGATCCTTCAATTTGGAAACATCAATACATTTAGGCATTTTGACACCATTGAAACGGCTTTTTTTGCAAACTGTAATTCTCAGTTTAGCCATGACCATTAAATGATCAGTACCACAGTCAGCACCACGCATTACTCTCACTTTGCAAAAATTTCCAAGATCACCACGTCTACACAGTATGTAATCAAGCAAATGGCCATGTTTAGATTGGGGATGGAACCAGGTCTCCTTGTGTTTCTGGTGGGAAAAAGTGTTGGTGATAACCAGATTTAGTTCACTGCAGAGATGGAGAAGCAGCATACCATTTGAATTGACTTTACCAATGCCATATGGACCCAATGGAGACCAAGTCTCATTGTCTGATTCAACCCGTGCATTGAAGTCACCAAGAACCACCAAACTCTCAGCGCTTGGCAAACCGGTGATAACAGATCTAAGCATATGATAAAAGGAAGTAATATTGTCTTCAGGCGAAGTAAGAGTCGACGCATAGACAGAAAGAACATTCATATAACGACCAGCAGCAAGGGGTATTCTCAATGTCATTGCATGGTCATTTATGGCTACTGGCTGTTCGATCTTGTCAATTAAGGAGTTCTTAACTGCAAAACCAACACCAGCCTCACGCCTCTCCTTTCCAGCTCTACCAGACCAGAAGATCGTGTAGCCCGACTCGCGCTCAACCAGTTGATCCTCATCTGCGAAACGTGTCTCAGAGAGTGCAGCAATGTCTATATTGTATCTTTGCAATTCCTTTGCCAAAATTGCAGTCTTCCGTTCTAGTCTTTTACCATTGTCAATAAGTGTTCTAACATTCCAGCAACAGAGCTGGAGTGGGTGCCGTTTAGTATAATATCTTCTGTTCCTGTTACTATGGACAGCCATCGCCAATAGAACATTTCTTTCTTTTCTTTTTTTTTTTGACAAATGTCTGAGGAAGTATCTGCACAAAGATGTTATTCCAGAGATTTAGCTTTGTACGACAGCTAGTCTCTCTCTCTCGGTTCAAAATGTTGACATCCAGCAACAAGCAAGAGCAAGATAGCCAGCAACAAATCAAACTGCAGACCAGTTTAATGCGGGTACTGGTCTTCCGCTTTGTTTTTTTTAGATCAGAGATTTGCTTCTCCTAGAGAGGCTTCCTTCACCATGGCTTTCTGGAGCCCTCTCCACCCCAGATAAAACAAATCCATCGCATGCATGTTTTTTTTTGTTATTTCTTTTATTTTTATTTATTTATTTTTTTTAAATTGAGAGAAGCGTTTAAAAAAAACGGTATAATTCCTCAATGGTCATGACGATAGTGATGATGTTACAATTCAATAAATACACACGATAATAAACATAAAAACAAATCCACGGATGCAAAACGTAAAACAAAGCAGTCATGAATATCGATGTTTTTGTTGTTGTTGTTGCTGTTTTTTTTTAAATTGAGAGAAGCGTTTAAAAAAAAAACGGTATAATTCCTCAATGGTCATGACGATAGTGATGATGTTACAATTCAATGAATACACACGATAATAAACATGAAAACAAATCCACGGATGCAAAACGTAAAACAAAGCAGTCACATATACACATATATATATACAAACATATATATATATACACATATATATATACAAACATATATATATACACACACATATTTACACACATATATATGTACATATATATATACACATATATATATATACACACGTATATATATACACATATATACACACACATCTATATCTACACACATATATATATACATATATATATATATGTATATATACATATATATATACATATATATACATATATATATACATATATATACATATATATATACATATATATACATATATATACACATATCTATATACATATATATATACATATACATACATATATACACATATCTATATACATATATATACATATATATACATACATACACATATATACATATATATACATATATACACATATATACATATATACACATATATACATTTTTTTAAATTTTTTTTATTTTTATTACATTTTCACCCCAAACAAGGCACATTGCCACTTTGGTGTAGGGGGCTACTATCAGGGGAAACATCTACTGGGGTACTATGTAGGGATTAGGGCAGCGAGATGTTGGTTCACGTTGCACTTGAACTTATGCATGTCAGTACAGTTGGGGAAGCAGTGACCTGGAATGGAATTCCAAAGTCTAGCAGTTCTGGGGAAGAAACTACTGGAGTAGGAAGATCTTTTACATCTAGGGATCTCTACAATGTGGGGGTGGGATTTTGTAGCTTGTCGGGTCTGTCGAGGGTGTTTACGTCGTGGGGGCACAAGTGCTTGCAGTTCTTCAGAGCATTCACCATTATAATACTTGTAGAACAGGCAGAGGGATGCAACGTTTCGACGATGGGACAGAGGCTGAAGCTTAGATGCCAGTTTAGGGCCTATCAGATTTGCGACTCTCTTTTGAACCCTGTCAAGGAGCGAGAGACTAGTAGCCGATGCACCGGCCCAAATATGACAGCAATACTCCATACATGGGCGAATAGTGGCCTTATAGAGGTACAGGATACTTTCGGGTGTTAGAAGTTTTCTAGCACGGTAGAGAGAGCCCACCTTCCTTGCAGCGGCCCTGGCAATGCCCTCGATGTAATTGTTCCAACTCATGTTTCCTGTGAACGTTAGGCCAAGGAGCTTGAGAGACGTACTCTCAGATAAAGAGTCGTTGGCCATTGCTATAGGTGGTAGAGAAGGTTTCTTGTAATTATTGAATGAAACCAGTTTTGTCTTGGTGGCATTGAACGTTACCATCCATTTTTGTCCCCATTCCACTACTGATTGGAGGTCATCCTCTAGTGTTTCTGCCATTACTTTAGATATATGTTCATTTGTTTTCCTGTCGTGCCTGCTATAGAGTGTGGTGTCATCAGCATATATACCCATCTCAGAGGCAATTTTGTCGGGGAGGTCATTTATGAATATCAGGAACAGCAGAGGTCCAAGGATAGATCCCTGGGGCACTCCCGCATTTATATCATATTGTTTAGATGTACGACCGTCGAGGACAACCTGGATTTTTCTCTTATCTAAGAAGGATTTAATTATGCTAAGTATTCTACCAGTGATACCGTAAGATCTAATCTTCGTGAGGAGACCCTCATGCCATACCCTGTCAAAAGCCTTAGATATATCTAGAGCTACCGCTCTGCCCTCTCCCGCTTTGTCCAGTGAATGGTATATGCGTTCAGAGATTACAGTGAGGATGTCTGCTGTGGAACAGGCTTGTCTAAATCCATATTGATGGTCGGTCAGAAGTTTAGCATCTGTAAGGTGCTGGACTAGAGCATGGTTAATTAAGGTCTCAAATATTTTGGCAAAAAGTGGGAGGAGGCTAATAGGGCGATAATTTAATGGGTCAGTTCTTTCGCCAGAATTCTTGAATACTGGTACTACAGAAGCAGTTTTCCAACAGCTCGGAAAGCAAGATTCATTTAGGCATTTGTTGTAGAGTTTGGAGAGAACTGGAGCTACTTCGGCTGAGCACTTTTTTAATAGCACAGCTGGCATGAGGTCGGGTCCACATGCTTTGGAAGTGTCAAGGTTTTTTATGATAGCATGCACCTGAGCAGGGATGATTATCAGATCGTCTAGCGTGGCGTCTGTCCGCATAGGAAATTGAGGTAGGGGGTGGTTTAGAGGGTCCAGTGTGGAGTTTGAGGCAAACCGACTGGCAAGCATGTTAGCCTTCTCGGTTGCTGAGCAAAGAACCTCGTGATTGTTGGTTAGTGGGGGAATTGTTGATTGCCCATTATTTACTACACTGTTGTAGATTTTCCAGAAGTCACGAGTTCCTAGTTTTTGTGCTTCGATGCGTTTTTTAGTGGTTTCCGTAAATTCCCTCTTAGCTGTCGCTATTTCTTTCTTAACGTTACTTCTAGCTTCTATGTACTTCTGTCTGTTTGAACTGGTCTTATGTCGGTTAAACCTGCGGAATGCATGCTGCCTTTGAGCAATGGCAGTTGCACAAGTCGAAGTAAACCATTGGGGAGAGTGGGGCTTGCTATAGAATTTCCGCATGGGAACATGCGCTTCGATTGCAGTTTTGAACCATTCAGTGGTCTCGTTTGCACACTGTTCAGCAGGAAGAGAAAAAATATTTCCCCATGGGGCGTCTCTGATAAGATCTCTGATAGCTTCCCAGTCAGCCTTTTTGTAATATCTCGTTGTTTTGAGCACTGGCTCTTCAGTTTTGGGTCTAGAGTTTAGGGCGATTTCAACCATTATCACCGCATGATCAGCGTTCCCAAGTGGAACGCTGATCATGCGGTGATAATATATATATATATACATATATATACATATATACATATATAAACATATATATATATACATATATATATACATACATATACATATATACATATATATACATATATACATATACATACATATACTTATATACATATATATATATATACATATACATATATACATATATATATATACACATATATATATATATATGTATATATATATTTATATATATATAATATAAAGCTGAAGTCTGTGTGTGTCTGGTCACGAATAGGCTCCTATATGGTTGACTATTTTAAAAAACTGATTACATATAATGATAGAAGTTGTATCCAGCATCAGGAATGGGTATGTTTGACCTGGCAGAACGGTAGTTCATAAAAATTGTGGGGTCTGCGTTTGGTCCTGTACTCCATGGAAATATGGCACAAACTTT
>NC_136489.1:128360838-128438338 GCF_053919585.1 Euprymna scolopes
AACGTGACACACATATGAACTAATTAAAAATAAACTAAGGTGAATGTACAAAATGTATAACGATTTTTTTTTTCAATTTGGACCCATTTTTGACCCTAAAAACTATTTTAACCTGTTAAACAACTATAAAAGAACAGGCTATAAAAAAAATCCAATCATTTGAGGCCCCTAGCGTCGCTCTGCGACTTTTAGTTTCGGAGGAGATAGAGTTTGAAAATATGGAGACAGACTTTTATATATTAGAATTTTATAGAAACCATTAAATTTTTGTTTGAATGATCAGGCATGTTTTTAATATGTAATGGATAAGAGTATGAATATGGGGTGGGGGGAAGATTGGGATGGGGTGGGGTGCAGCACGTCACTTGTAATCACCATTAATGGTGCATATACCTTAAATTATTCATCTCATTTCAAAATAAAATTCAAATAAACATGGTCCAAGGGAGACAAGAATGCTGATTGTCTCCCTTGGTATATTAAGCAACGCGATCGAATCACATGGAACCAAACCACCCGAGGAAAATTGATATATAGTATTTTTCTTCACTTTCTTTTTTTTTTTCTTTTTTAATGTTTCGTCTGTCTATTTTACGGAATATCAACCCTTTAAACAAGATTTATTGTAAGCTATTGATTGTATGCGATCCATTGAGCACAATATTCCAATTTACTCAAATATGGGAGGAAAATTTTGGTTTATCAAGGGTAACTTCTAAATCGGAGAGAGAGAAAGATAGATAGATAGATAGATAGATAGAGAGAGAGAGAGAGAGAGAGAGAGAGAGAGAGAGAGAGAGAGGGGGCGTGCAATGTACATATATATATATGCGCAAAGCATGACATTATAATCATTAGATCACTCTGACAGACGTTAAAATAAATTAAGTTTCAACAATATTTGTCATGGTTGACGGTAGCCGTGTGGATTTATTCCTTGCTGATGGAGTCAGAGATGATTCTGTTGCCGGGTTCGAATCTCCTGCCCGGCAGTAATCGTGACACCCTGAACTGATGATTCCCAAAAGGATGAAACACTAGTGTCTGTAGGTATTTAATAATTATTATAGTAAATAATTATATATATATATGGCTAAATACAGACCAATCAACATGATGATTTAAAAAATAAAAAATGAAAATAAAGGTAAGCTAACCAGGTTTCGTTCCTCGCTCAACAGAGATTTTAATCATCATGTTGATTGGTCTTTATTTAGCCATAATTAAATTTTCTACTCCCCCCCCCCAAAAAAAAATTTCAAATATTTTAAGATCAGGTACGCACCTGATTTAATCAATATATTAAATACATTAATAAAAATTAAAAGTAAAATCAGAACTGCCCAGGCAAATCAGCCATTCTTAAATTCGTGCTTGAGCAACAAAGTTTGTCCCGCTTTTATTTTGTTTAAAATAAAGCGAGCTAAGTTACATCCTGGACAAAAAATTGAAAGTGATTTCATTTCCAATTTTTTGTCAAAGCTTTCTTGTAATCTGGCACGTCTAAACAAAAGATATGAAATGTGGAAAGATTCGGTTGGCACTTTGTTGTTTTTCGACAAAATTAGATTTTCAAGATATATTGCAATAATTCACGAACGTAATGTTAAAAAAATCAAAAGAATTTGCAACATTGATTTTCAAAAAATATGTTTGCTTGACGAACCCGAGTGTTATACAGAACATCCTAAATCTCTCTCCTGCGCAGTTTTCTGAGCTTGAACTTAATATTCTTTCTCACGGCTTGGACTTCTGCATTCTTCCCATACCCCCAAAGCGTGGAGAGATATATGCTGAATTCGAAGTCTTTTTTGCCCAATTAGAAAGACTTTCTCCTGTTTCCAACTCTATGGTCAGTGATTTTAAGGCGGAGCTAAATGACGGCACACATTCATATGCTGGCACGCCTATTTTGTTTTGTGAATCAAAATGGCGAAGTGAACATTTACAATCAAAGCACTTCACCATAATAAATCTTTAGTCATCATAAAACCTAACAAAGGCTCTGGCATTATCATAATGGATCACCAGGATTATGTCAAAATGATGACTATCCTGGGGGACACCTCTAAATTTGTTAAATTATATCCGGTAGATGCTCATGATTCTACTATCTCTAAGACTTAGAATTCAGCATATATCTCTTCACGCTTTGGGGGTATGGGAGGAATGCAGAAGTCCAAGCCGTGACCAAGTTCCAAAAACGATTTGTCAAATGGGTCAAAAGTGGTGTTCTTCCCACTTTCATTTCTAATTTAATTCGACCTACTGTTGTATTCACCCCCGTTTGTATGGTTTGCCTAAGACTCATAAAAGTGGGGTACAGTTGAGACCCATATTATCAATGGTAGGGCCCTCTCAACATAATTTAGCTAAATGGTTGTCAAGTATTTTAGAACCCGTTTTGGAACATTATAGTTTATTCTGCATTAAAAACTTTTACCTTTGCTAACTTTATGCAAAATTATACTCATTCTGACAAATTTATGTGTTCTTTTGATATATCTAGTCTTTTTACTTGCATCCCATTGCTAGAGACTATTAATATTTGTGCTGACACCCTATATCGGAGTCAACTTTCAACTCCCCCAATTCAAGAAAATATTTTTGTAGAATTGATGAAATTCACCACTATGTCGGCTGAATTAAGTTTCAATGATATTATGTACAAACAGACAGATGGTGTGGCCATGGGTTCCCCATTGAGACCAGCATTAACTGATATCTTTGTGAGTTTTCATGAACAGGGTCTATTGTCTGATTTATACAAACCAGACATTTACTTTCGTTATATTGATGACACCTTTTGTTTATTTGACAATGAGACGAAGGTGGATTTTTGTGTGTGTCCCTCAATAACGTTCATCCAGCCCTGAAATTTATGGTAGACAAAGAAACAAATTTTACTCTTCCATTTTTAGATGTTCTTGTGTCCAAGACATCCTCATGTTTTCTTACTTTTGTTTATCATAAACCAACATTTACCAGTCTTTATACGCGTTGGGACTCTTTTTGCCCTATAAATCAAAAATTTAATTTAATTAAAACTTTAGCACATAGGGCCTTAATGATTTGTTCTAAAGTTAATTTGGATGACGAGCTTGAATTCATTACGAAGACCCTTTGTAACAATGGCTACCCCTTAGATATTGTTGAAACTACTATTAATAAGAAACTTTCCAATTTTTACAAATCTAAAGAAATTGTAGCTAACAGATGTTCTGTGTATCTACGTCTACCTTGGCTAGGTACTATCAGTGACCGATTTGCTAAGCAAATTTCTTTGTCTGTACAATGGTGTTATTTTGCATCGAATCCACACATTGTTTTTTCAACCAGACCTATGTTGTCGTCCATTTGCAAAGATGTTCCTTCTCACCATAATAATTCTATTATTTATTTATTCAAATGTAGTTGCAGTATTAGATGAACATCGCAAAGATATGATTCCTGTTGGAAACGACATGTACCATCAAAGATTCGTTATGTAATATTTTCACCTTCGGATGTTCTGAGTAATATGTATGGTTCTTCGATTTGTGAGCACCTCATAAATAACCATGCGTGTATCACGAATTTCAGTGCTGACATATTTACGATCTTGAGTAAGTCGCACTCACCCTTTCATCCAAAAATTCTAGAAACTATTTTTATTCAGTTTTTAAGACATTTCTTTGCAAGCAAAAAGAAAATCTTTTAGAACTGTATTTGATTTCTATGTAATTTTCCCCCCACTTATTTTTCGTGTTTTTTTTTTGTGTTTTTTTACTCCCCTGCCCTATTCATGACTTTTTTTTTTTAATTGTATTTTCCTTGATTTAGCTCTGTTGAGGGAGGAATGAAACCTGGTTAGCTAACCTTTATTTTCATTTTTCATCGGCATGTTGATTGGTCTGCATTTAGCCATAATTAAATTTTGTGCCCCTCCCCCCAATTTTCACACACACACACACACACACACACACATATATATATATATATATATATATATATATATATATATATATATATATATATATAAATAATGATTCCCGAAAGGAATATATATATATATATATATATATATATATATATATATATATATATATATATATTCCTTTCGGGGGAATCATTTATGTGTCTTAGTTTAATGTTGAGAATCCAGCTCAACTACACAAAAAAGGGCCAGTCAGGATTGAGTACAAAAGTAAGCTTTATAGCCTCATCAGCCTTTTATTAGGCATGAAAGTTCTTCAAACTTCAAACAACAGACAATAAAGTCCCTCCACCTCACCCACCCCTAAAAAAACATTGGAATGAAAGCCTTGGAGGATTATTTATTAGATTTATTGCAAAGTTGTTTTTACTGCTATAGGAAAATAATATTATTTGTTTTTTTTTTTAAATTCTCACTGAGAGTTGTGGAAGAATGGGCATATTATCATTGTCTATCGTCGTCGGCTACAGCACTGCATTCATTGTTGGATAATGCTGGATATTCTTTAATTGTGTTGCATTATAGATTTGAAACTTAAAGTAGGGACTGAGAATGTGAGACGTGTGAAAAGTTAGAGAATAACAGATTTACATTAAATTAAGATCATCTTTAGTTAACTATTATGTATAAATATATTCATGCAGATATTCTACATGATTTATACTTGCGTAATATTTGTATAAAATGGTTATAGTAAACACTCTCTATATATTTACATTATATTATAATTAATATAATATAATATAATATAATATATATATATATATATATATATATATATATAATTATATATATTATTTATATATCTCTCTATATATTTACGTATGTGTATATATATTTGCTTAAAACATTTTGCCTATCAAACTCCTGCCAGTTTTTGTTCTACAGACATCACTCGTGTCTGGGTATAGATTATCCTAACATGCACTAAAGGTGACCCTTGTCAAAATTCACACTAATTCAATTGTTACTTACTGGTCCCGACTATGTAATAGTTGTATCTCACTTTATGAAATGGGTCATTGTCCATGCATATTAATTACTGACACCTATGAAAAAGTAGGGTCAGTGGCCAGGTTTAACGGTGTCACATCAACCCTAAGGTTTAGGGGCAGTCCAACAATATCAGGAAGCTTGATTAGATAGTCTGGTTAGCTTGATAGGTTGAGAGCAAGCTCGAAACATTCCCTTAAATAATGGTGATGTAGATATATCCTTTGAGTCAAATCAACTCATGATGATCCCCGGAGTGACACAACATTGATAAACATGAACGGTCGATGGAGTATTTGAAACAAACCTACAAAATTTTATTTTATTTATGTTTTAAAGAATATCAAGCATTTTGTGTTCATTTTAATGCTGAAATAGTACATATTGTAGGCGATCTATTATAGACTATTAGTTGAACACAAGTTTCTATTAAACCTCCCCAAGGGAGGAATGACATTTTGGGTTAATACATTTACCAACACTAGTAGTGCATAAGTGAACATAATAAATTGGATAACATATTTCATAGTCTGTAATGGCATCCATTAAGTAAGTCATGCACCTAAGGAACATAAAATATCTCAAACTTTTATATTTAAATAGTTCTTTGTCTAAAAGTCGTTTTCAAATCAAAAATTAAGTAAAAGTATCAGACATTACGATGCTCAACGCTCCACAAATCCCTGACATGATCCGAAATAGTAGTATCTAATATTGCCATGAAAGGGAGATAAATACAGTTCAGAGCACATTTTTAGTGTCCATGTGTTCAACACTTGTAAACATGCTATTGCAGACCAGAGTATAAATACCCTAACTCGCTACAAAAGAAAATAATTAAACGAATGGAATGAAGGAAACAATAACTCAATTGCTGGATGAAATAAACATGTCATTTATTTTCTGTTGAAAATAAAATGGTTTAGGTGTAACACGTGTTCATTCAGGCGTTGACGACTACATGCGTGGAAAAGAAAGGCATGAAATCGAGGATGAGAAATGGCCGCCCCGCACGTAGAAAGGAAAATAGAAAGGGAATGTTTGCCTCAGCAAAACCGTGCGTTCATGATAGCAGTCGTCCACGTGGAAAAGTCTTCAAACCAAGAGCTATGGACGCCGAACTTGCCTGGTTGACGAAACCAGGCAAAAGGGAAGAAAGAGGAAGTTGAATAGTGTTGTGGACTTTTATATCGGGGTGAGTGTTCTGACTGCGCATGTCTGGAATTCCTTTCAGGGGAAGTGACGTTTCGCATGTGTGCGTACTTGTGCGTACTTGTGCGCGTATGTGTGCGTACATGTGTGTACGTTAGCATGTGTGTGTGTGTGCACGTGAATGTGAGTGTATGAGGATGTGTATATGCGTGCGTATGTGTGCGTACGTGCGTGCGTACATGTGGGTGTGTGTATGTGAGGAAAACATGTTCGAACAATGCCTACACAGCCAGAAAACAGCACAGCTCCTATGACTTTCGGAAACATTTTTTTTTACACTAATGATTATGTCCAAACTACCATGCCAGAGAATGGCTCACAATTTACACTACCTTGAGTATCTCTTTAAAACCAGCATTTGCCCATGCATGGAGTATTGCTGCCACATCTAGCCTGGTGCATCTTCCACTAGTCTCTCGCTCAGACATGACATCTACAGTTAATACACAATAAGGATACAGCAACAAAGACAATTTTAACATGTCTTGCTTTCAGGCTTCGATGCTTCTTAAAACAAGGGACATAACTAATTTTCTTTTATTTCCAGCACATCCTGACAACAAGAGATATTACTAATTTCCTTTCCTTTCTGGAACATCCTGACAATCTTAACCATTCCGTTTCTTCCAAATAAATATTTAAACTTAATATTCCTGTCTATGTTTATTGCTACCATACGCTCATTTGTTGTTATAATTGTCGACATCAAGTGTTACAATACAGCATTTAATGACGGAAATATAGCAATTGATATCAATTGTTAATAATAATAATAATAATAATAATAATAATAATAATAATAATAATAATAATAATAATAATAACAACAATAATAATAACACCTGCAGAACTAGCACGATTTCAGCATGAAAGTAAATCGAAATTAAATCAAAGTGGATCCTGGGTTTATTTTCGGTAGCCTCGTTTCCTTTAATTTGTCATTTAGTCAGCCCATTTCATGATTTCTGATAAAGGAGGGACAATTGCTGTTTTCTGGATCGGATTTTATTCATCTCACACTTACCATAGGCTGGTTTTTGACCTTGAAATATTATATATATATATATATATATATATATATATATATATATATATATATATATATATATATATATATATATATTTGGTTCCTTATATTAAGCGGCTTCATGCCTTGCCTGGTGCAATTTCCATAAAGAAGATCTCCCCTCAAAAAACAAAACAAAACCCTATGTTTAGTTTGTGTTTTCATTTCAATCGAGACATTATGAATAGCGGCTATGAATAAATACGTGAAATAGAAATTAATGAATATTATTAATTCATAGATAAAATCCTGAGTAATTATATTTTTTACAAACTGATTGGATTTTTTTTCATTACATTAAAAATTATAATTAAACGATTTTCTTTTAAAATAAATAAATTACAAAAGGGAGATAACTTGAAGTTTGCGTTGCAAGGGAAGCAACTCAAATTATTTCCCTTACACCATTACAACTCCTATAAAATCTAATAATTATTGAGCATTATTGATTTGTGTTACGTGAATGAACAGTGACCCTCATCTATCCCCCAAAGCGATACTCCTTTTTTTTTTTTTTTGTAGGTGACTATGTTGTGAACAATCTTAAAATTTTAGCATAATAATAATAAAAAAAAAAATTTAGTGAAATAATTAGTTCAGCATACACATTTAAAGTAAAATGATCACCCATTTCCGGGCCATTCCAGGTACTTTTTTTCATGTTAAAAATTAGTTATAGAAAGCACACACAAAACAGATTTCTTAACCATAAATCCGGGTACCCCCCCCCAGAAAAAAATCGCTTAGTTTTATCAGTAAACCTACGTCCATATGGTAACTTTCCTAAAAAACCCTCTCTTACCACTAAACCTAAGTTCGAATAGCAACAGCCTTCCGTGACGCTATCACTAACCCTAAGTCTAGGTGGCAACAGTTTTCTCCAAAATATGGTTCCATCTAAGATTTAAATAAAATTGTCACATGTCATTCAAACTATCTTGTTAGACACTGCATAATCATTTTACACCAAATTTAAATTAATGACGTAATTCTTTGATTTTTTATGAGTACTAGCAGGCCACCTAGCGTTGCCCGGTCGTAAAATATGTATCAATATTATACTTAAATCAATGCAGAATTCTTATTTATTATAAACAGAAATTCTGTAGGCATTAAACATAACGTTAAATTCATTTAGAACAAAATGAAGTACAAAAAAAAAAAAAAAAGAACAAACAAACAAAAAAAACCCAAACAAATTAAAAAACAAAACAAAAGAAAGAAAGAAACAAAAAAAACGGAAAGAAACTGAGATATACGCATGCGAGTATTATGTTTGTTTTTCTAAACAGTTCACTTCTTGTAAGTAAAAAAAATGCTCTAGCTAGGATCGAAATCAAAGCCTAAAGCCAGTGAGTCTAGTACGGTAACCATTAGGCCAGCTTGACACGACTTTTCAAAACCTATTTATTCTTAACATAAGGACGCTGTTATACGAACGGTCACACATGCGCAACCATGAAACAGTTGACAGATAAAAATCTAATCACCCGCACGTACCAATTGTTCAATTTTGAGCCCTTAGCAGCCCACTTTTCCGGATGAAACTCAATCAAAAAGTTTTCCACATGTCTAAATACCCTATATACCAAATTTCAAGTCTGTAGATCAAAAATTCGCTGAATACATAGGTTGAGAAGTGCCCTCACTTTTATAGATATATAGATTAGTGCGAACACTGACGCAAAGGATGTACAGTTGTATGAATCATGTTGTAGTCGGTTGGAAAGCAGGCTCATTGTATCGTGTTCCACAAATAGAATCTTCTTTGCTCGTGGAAGTTCCGTTTGGTTTTTGGAATCTATTAATAGAGTGAATTATTCGTTTGAAACGATAATATGTATTTGATGCTACAATGCGTACAGATGGATATTTCAGACTGGCATATTTGTAACACAGCCTGGTGGGAATTTCTTGGATTTCTGCAGATTGCTTGTCATTTTTTCGTCGACAGAAACATATGATGCACAATTAGTTGCTCAATAAAAAGTGACGTCGCTCAGTATAGCCCTCATCGCAGTGGAGTTTTAAGAACAGAAACAGGGTTATTCGCTTCTATGATTGTGATGATAGTATCCGTCTTCATCTCTTCCCTGGTAGCTATAATAATGGATAACAAAACATAATAATAATAATAATAATAATAATAATAATAATAATAATAATAATAACAATAATAATAATGAAAACAGCTGAAATATTAAGGAAAACCATTGAATGTGGAGACTAATACATGAGCCATATGCACATACCAGACAAGCTGCTGCAGAGACAAAACACGAAACGTTACATGGAACCAAGAACAATGAATCTTCATATCTATAAGTTCTCCATCCCCTCTCCCATTATCCAATCACCGTCCCTAGCAAAAAAATGATGCCAAATAGCCGAGAAGGCTCAAGAAGAATGGAAAGACCGATGAGAGAGCACTAACAAGACCTCTGATGGACAAATGCCAAGAGAACTGATACCTTGGGGAGGCTTATTGCCACTCAAACTTCAGTGAAGATCAATACCCGCTTCAAGCGAGAAATCAATTGTAAGCTGCTATTGCGATAATGCAAATTCATTTGCAAATGTTAGCGAAAGAGGTGGAGAGCACTGGAAATCTAGGGAGACTTGTTGTCACTCAGCTTCCAAGGAACACCACAGGTTGTTCTCAAGGAGAGATCCTTTATGACCTGTGTGAAAGTTCCTTGTGAGCCAATAATAATGATACTGACCAGACCTCCGCTGAACAAGTGCGAAGAGAACTGGGACCTTGGGGAGGTTTATTGCCACTCAAACTCCACCAATGGCCGCTGCCAGCGAGAAACCAATGGTAAGCGGCTGTTGCAATAACGCAAACTCATTTGCAAATGCTTTCAAAGAAGATGGAGAGTACTGGAAATCTGGGGAGACTTGTTGTCACTCAGCTTCCAGGAAACACCACAGGTTGTTTTCAAGGAATGATCCTTGCTGACCTGTGTGAAAGCTCTTTGTGAGTCAATAATAATAACTCCATTAACAACAACAACAACAACAACAACAAAAACAACATCAACAGAACAGAGCCAAGCACATTTTTTTCCTGAATACCAAATACTTATTGATGGTTTATTATTTTTTCACCTCATTTTAAATTGTATATTTCCATCGGCTGTTTGCCGGAGCGGAGGCAGACGAAAACAGTACCCTAAAAAAAAAAAAAAAAAAAAAAAAAAAGAAGAATAGGCATGAGCTGGCGCATTTTTCGCTGTTTATATTATATTCAATTCAATTTTGAGACTCGTTTTAGTATGTTTTTTACAAACCATTTTTTTTGTGTGTGCACTTATATCAGATGATATCAGAAAAATTCACGAGTTCGACAAGATACACATTCCGATCCGGATAAAGTGTTTTCTAGAATTAATTAAATTGATTGACATTTTATTCTGCTTGCCAACATATTAAACAAGTAAAACTGAAAGCAAAAATCAAAATATTGATTTTGTAGGAAGAAATCTATCGATGACAAAAATGACAACAACAAAAGAAAATGGCTGTACACATTAGTTTAGGTTCTTGTTTAACTAAAACAAGTCTTATTAAAAAAAAAAAAAATAACGTAAACGCTTATTAGGTCAGCATATTTGAATCCTTAGAAGTCTTCATTTCATACTATTTCAACAACATTTCGATTGATATAACCTCTAACCTTCTTCAATATCATCTTGTCCAACACGAGAATCTTTCTGTCGAACTCAGGAATCTGCAAGGAATTTTAAACGGAACCCTTTATTTAATTTACAGAAGCCGCATACTCTCTTTCCGTCAGCCATGACTGGGCAGAATTACTAAGTATTAATTCACAATTATTTTTTGAGTGTCGGCGACAGGCGACACTAAAGATTGAACCATCACTCTCCAGAAGAGTGTAAGTTATAACTGAATTTACTAGTACTTTATCCACTATGCAACCGGTTCTTCAGAAGCATTATATTTGCATAATAGTCTAAGAGAAAGCAAGATTTTTTTTCTTACGGAAGAAAATATCATATTCAACCATGGAATTGATTTACCCATCGTGTACTAGCAATACGCTTTACATCAGCAACATAATTTGAATGATATACGCAGATCAGACGATCTTGTTCATGATGATGATGATGATGCAGGAAGGATCAAGAACTACTGTTCGTCGTACATGGCAAGATCGCTGCTATAAGTTTTAGTGGATAGTACTACTATAGTAGATAATTATGCTGCTAATCAAAGTGAATACAGAATTACGTACTTAAAAAAAAACAAACAAACAAAAAACGGCGGTCATTCGGAAATAATGCTGACATGGACAAAGTATTTTCTAGAAGGAATTAATTCGAATTATATTTTATTTTTCTTAACAGGCTGCAATAATCTAAAAAAAACAAACTAGAATCAAATATTGATCCTGTAGCAAGAAAAAATTGCGACAACAAAACTATATATTTATATATTAGATTAGGTCCTTTTGTAGCTAAAAAGTGTCTACTTTGTTATAAATAAAATGCTTTTGAAGTCAGCATATTTTGATCCAAAAACAACCTTTGTCTCCTCTTCATAGATTAGTTATGTTAAAATTAAAAAAAAAAATCACAAGCTTTCACCCCTAGCAATAAAAATGAATTAGGTCATTGACATATTATTATGGCTTAAGACGAAAGAAAGATGGTAGAAAAGACATTATTCTTATCATATTCGACCATGGGAATAATTTGCCCTTCGTGTGCAAGCGATAATTTTTATCCCAACAACGTATCTTCAGAATTTTTACCCTTCACGCTGAATCGAGAAGCCGAAGAAGATAACATTAGTTTAATATCACGCAACAGAGCTATATATGAACGATATCGCAAGCGATATTCCTCTAGTCTTTATTCGGACGATGATTCTGATGATTCGATCACCGATGAGCTGATCTTGTGCCAAGCTAAACAACGGAACCTTCGTTTCGCCAGCCTTTTTTGGCATAATTTGAAATCGAACATGCCCAATCATTTGAAAACGTCTTCATATGATGGAACGTTAATTTAGACCCGGTGGCCTACAGAAGTATAGTGATGCTTGAGACCAACATGGCTTTATGTACGCAAAGACTAAGTTCTCATACTAAAATAACGAGAAAAGGGAGTTTTGTTACGATTGTATGCCCGGGATCACCGCACCCCCTTTTCTGCACGTCATTGGTTGGATATTGTCTAAAACCGAAGCGCAGCATTTAAAATGACTCTTTAATTCAATTGAAATTTACTCTTTGGAGAAACATTTCAGAATTGTTTAAAGTTTTGGAGGAAAATTATACTTGGAAACTTTTTTCATGTTCAAATGTCTTCTAATAACAATAAAAAAAATCTATTCATCGCCGTGAAAGATTATGGTATGTGTTTAATCCATGTTTTTGAAGCCAGCACACTAAGATTGTCTTTGAAGAGAAAAAGTTACATTTTTATTTATTTTTTTTTTTGCTAATCTTGTAGACGGCGTCCTATGTTTAAATCTTTACTGAAAATTTACTTTTTTATATTCTTAAAAATAAACCATTTTTGTACGATGTCAAGATCCGACTTCACCTTGTTTATATCTGAATTTAACCCTAATCCAGTAACTGCAATGTACAAGTCCTTGTTCATTATTGTATCAGGTCGATACAAAGTTGTCGTTTTGGAAATCTTTATTCATATCAAACACAACCTTAACTCTCCATAACGTAATTTCACCATTCAACGTGCTTATAAATGCTTCGCTTGTAAAATGATTTAAGTTTTGATGTGAAATAAGTTTAACTTGTGCTTCATTTTCTTGATGTTCACTTAGACGATCTAAATAGTTTTGTAATCGTTGAAATAATTGATCTGAGGGCACTGGATCTAATCTTTCATCAGTGCTGTGTGTGAAAGCATTATTCGGTTGATTAAAAACTGGCTTTTTCGGATCTACATAGTTGAGAATATTGCAGAAAGATATGAATTTAATCTGAAAGTAATAAAATTGACACGGTAATATACTGAAGTAATAACAAAGTACGATGGTTTAAAATTCACCTTCTACAAGCCAGCAAAAACTTTGCTCCGACTTATAAAATGTCACTTGTTTAGTTAAAATCTGGGGTTACTGCTATTTACATTTCCACCAAATCTTCTTGCGTTAGTCCAGGAATATTACGATAAAATTTTGAAAAAAAAAAAAAAAATTGCAGATATATCCCCCTACATATCAATTCTCCCAAAAACCTACTAGAGCTTTAAAACGATTTTTCAGTTAGGGCATATATTTCAATGAAATTTAGTCTAAATGAAACTTTTCTAGAGCTGGCATTTTTCATCACGTGACTACCTCAGTACACCCTGTTATACATATTACTATATTCATCTTATACTCCTGTCAATAATTTATTTAATGCAAATGTATTCAACAAATAACGTTGAAATAAAACAAAGCCTTTTTTTTTTTTTTTGTTAGGGATAATCCTTCCTCAGATCTGACTGAACTTAAATTTTAAACACCGGACTCGAAAATCGCCTGAAGTAATTTCTCTATATGTATAGGTATTGTGATTCCTGGAGCCTCGCATGTACTTTTCTAACAATCTTAGTAGGAAAATTTATTTTACTTTCAAACTAATGAGCTTAAATCTGAGGAAATGTAATAATTGAACAATTCTCTAATCATTACTAATATAGATATAAATCATTTTTAAAGAATTCTGTTGGGAAATTAGTCAACCGATTTATTCTGCTTTCTCAGTTTGTGTGGCCTTTATGCATTAAAACATTGCTACTTAAAACAAACTTGCTGTACTGTAGATAGTGTTGAAACTTGGAATCAGCGTTCAGCTATTTTTAATCTGAAGATGGAAGTAGTAAGTAACCGGTGCGAAAGCGAGTAAGCTACGTCTGAGAATTCAGACGCTCTAATTATGTATATACTTTTTCTCCTGATTCAAAATGGTTGACCGTAGATTACGAACCTCAGCACAATTTACGGCACAGTAAATTCGCTTAAAACTTTATTAAATTTTTTTTTTTTTTGTATGTATAAATGCATAGACAAGGCAAAATAAATAACTGATTAGTTTCTCTAGTGCATTTTCTCTAAAAATGTCGGTATTATTGTCGGATTCTAAATTTAAAAAATGTCACAGGAAAAAGCTATATATAAAGGCCAATATATTTTGCGAATTCTCACTTTTTAAAACTTAATATTAGGCATGAGCAAAACCTAATTCGAATTGACTAGATTACTAGGGATAATAAATTGGGATTGTTATTCTTCACCTTGGTTGAGACTTTTTGTTTTTCTGTGACTTTATTGGCCACGCATTATGCTACGCAAAAACAAAATACAGATAAGTGTAAACCTTTCGTCAAAATGACGAAAAAGTTGTTTCACCAGAGTTCGTATCTAATCTATCCAGATAGAATCGGAGCCAAAACATAGCGCCCTTGTCATAGTCGTTGAGTTTGAATGAAACGATTCTAGCTGATGGCACCCGTATCATTTTGAAATCCTTATTTTATATTGGAACAATATAATGATCACTGGAGTATTACTTCTATAATAAATACGAAATCTGCACAATTTAAAATATCATGTTTAAGCGGGCCACATCGGAGGGAGCACTACTACATATTGGGTACAATATAATAATCCATAGAGAATTGGCTCTGTAATAAAAAAAAAATCCGCATATATCAAAATATCACATTTAAGCGTATCTTAACACACAACACAACACCAGGCGGTCTGCTAGTATTTCTATAAAATTACGCCATATATAATTTTCATATATAATTTCTGACTTTTCAGTGGATTTATTTTTCGAATTCATGTTTTTCTTTTTTTGTTTTTACGATGTAGAATACAATGTTTTTCCGGCTCCTGGTAATTGCCCCACCTTACAATGTTATTTATAACTAGCCTGGGTGCCCGGCGTTGCCCGGGTGTTTGGAGGTGTGTGTTGAGCAAAACAACAAAAAAAAAAAGGTGGTAGTAGGCAGACTCGAACCCATACCGCGAAGGAGGAAAAAAAAACGAGGGGGAAAAAACGTGACGTCTTTGTTGTTGTGTCCATCACCAAACCAGAAGTGGCGAAGGTTTAAATTAAGGCTAGTCAATCGAAAAGAGGGAATGACTTTCGAAAATATCGGCGCAAAAAAATCCACCCTTCCTGTAGAAAAGTGCCCAGTTGAGGATGAAGGAATTAATGTTTTAAGCCAATTTTTCGATATTTGTCGTCCGAAGGGTCGTGCTTTGAAACGCTACCGATCTCGAGAAAATCTGTCACCTCGGTCGAAAGTTTTAGGCAGACATAAATACATACATACATTTAAACAGATAGGTGAGATTTATATTATAGACTAGCGGGGGGGGGGTACTCGGCGTTGCCCGAGTGTTTGGAGGTAAGTGTGGTCGGGCGGGGGTGGAGGGGTGTTAATGAAAACCTAAGAATAAGCGAAGTAAAAAAAGAAAACCGAAAAACGAACGTTAAAATTTGTCTGAAAAATAGAGCGGGGGGTACCCAGGCAGTGGGTGGGGGTCTAATCAAAACATAAGAATACGCGAAGTAAAAAAAAAAAAAAACAAAAAAAAATTAACGTAAGGCAAACGAACGATGTTAAATGTAAAAATATGAAAAACAAAAAGAAAACAGAAAAACGAACGTTAAAACTTCTGAAAAATAACCCCCCCCAAAAAAAACACGTGAAAAATGGCTTAAATAAGCCTGTTTCAATATTAAAATTTAAAAAATCGGTGGATACCCGGGTGTTTTTGGGTGTGTGTGGTCGGTCGGAGTTGGGGGTGTTAATGAAAACCTAAGGATAAGCGAAGTAAAAAAGACAAAACAGAAAAACGGACGTTACGTGAAAAATGGCTTAAATAACCCTGTTTCAATATTTAAATTTAAAAAATCGAAAAAAAAGACACCTCACACCACGATTCGAATCCAAAATGTTCAGATAATGACCCAACGCTCTAACCAACTGAGCTAACACGATGCACATGAAATTGAGTCAGTTCTTTAAATATTTAAACTAAATCAGGTTATGACGTCGTCTAACGCATGCGTAGAACTGATCTCGTTATGAGAGGACGGTTTTTGCTGACCTTCCCCCCTGTAGAAAAGTGTTGATTTCAGGGTGAAAAAATTAACGTTTTTGGCCAATTTTTCGATATTTGTCGGGCGAAGGATGGGGCTTTCATATGAGACCAAGTTCGTCAATTTTTGTTCAGTCTGTCGAAAGTTTTTAGCAGACACACAAACATACACACATACATACATACATATATTTTCGCTTTTATATATATAGAAGATGTTATTTGATTATATACATGTGTATTATATACTGTATTGTATTTTGTTACGAATTTTTAATGCCGTATCCAAGGGTTCTACTATGTGACCTTGTCTGTGTGCGTGCAGGACGGTCTTTACTAAACAACCCTGTAAATTTTTGTTCTACAGACTTGAAACTTGATGTATATAATACTAGCGAGAGGTACCCGGCGCTGCCCGGGTGTTTGTAGGTGTGTGTGTTTTTGGGTAAATGAAAACAAAAATCGTTGGTTGTTAAAAAAGACAAAATAAAAAAAAAACGAAGCCTTGACGCGCAGTTGGAAAATAATAAAGTGTGAAAAAAAAAAACGTGCAACTTGGCAGGTGCCCGTTTTTGACGAGTTAATGACGTCAACTTCGAGTGTGGGACAGTGTTTTATTAGTATTTATTTTTTTTCCCACCAAAGCAAAATGTGACACGAGGTCGTTTTTAAAGTTTGGTTTAAACCAGCTCCTCAAAAAAAAGGAAAAGGTTGGGTTAAAAAATAGTAATTGTCCCAGTATAGAGGGGTTCCCCTCCATTGACTGGGACAAATTACCTTAAGTGCAGCATCTGCAGAACAGATACTACATTTTGATCCTAGCCCGACGCGAGTCTGTTCGCTTCTTTTTTTATATACGAAAAAGCTTAATACACATGCGGCGATCGAAAATTGTTGAATATTTATAGTCGGGAAAATTAAATAGACAGGCGACCCCGGTTGTTAACTCGTAGATATTATCATTTAGGCGCGATATAAAAAGTTTTAAGAAGTTGTGAGGCGACCGATCGCTTCTCGGAAAAAAAGCCTTTCTTGGACATACACGAAAACTCGCGCGCGCGCACGCACGCACACACACACATTTTCGCTTACAAATGCAATTTGGTATTAAGCCAGAAAAAAGTAGCTGCCAAGGGGTTAAAACTGAAAAATTGGAACTTGGTAGGCGTAAGTCGACTTCATGTGGATCCTCCACGCATGCACAGACATATATACGCTTAACTGCGTTACTTTTTAAAGTTTTGACTGCGAATACCGCTTGATAGATAAATGCTTTGCTTTTGATTTTAGCTAATGGCATCCAAATCATATATTTTAAAACTTTTGAAGTTACTACTATATATTAGGTACAATATAATAACTAACAGAGAATTGGCTTTGTAATAATACATATTAAATCTGCATTAAAATATCATATTTAAGCGTATTTAACTACCGGGCAATATCGGGCGGCCTGCTAATATATATATGTCTCCACACTGATGCAGACTGAAGGATCGGTCATAAATTATGTACTCGTAAAAATTTTTTAATTTTTTCATAATATTATTTTGTATTCCTGCACATCACCAATAAAAAACGAATAAAGAAAAGTTATAAGTTTTTATACTTTTCGTATTCTGACGTGCAGGAATACAAAAAAATTATGAAAAAAAGTTAAAAAAACTTTTTTTACAAGTACGTATTTTCGACCGATCCTTCAGTCTTCATCAATATAGTGAAAATAAAATAAAATAATATATATATAAGTTAGAAAAGCATTTCATCCAAGGCATGAAAACTTTTAAACAAAATGTTTTTACTATAGGCTTAAAAATAAAGGTACAAGATTGAATTTGAAATTTATTTATATTATATTATATCATATTTATTAAAATTTTAATTTAAATTGAATCAAAAAATTACCTTGGATTTATTTTATATAATGTGCATTCTGTTGCACTTTAAAAAAATGATGGAAAGTTTTATATCTATATCCATATCATTAATTGCTAGATGAAAAATAATGTTTTTAAATTGCAACAAAATGTACATTACATAAAATAAATCCAAGGTAATTTTTTGATTCAATTTAAATTAAATTTTTATACCTTACTTTATAAAATTTATAAAAGTGCACTTTGAAGATAAATAAATTTCAAATTGAATCTTGTACCTTTATTTTTAAAGCCTATAGTAAAAACATTTTGTTTAACAATTTTCATGCCTTGGATGAAATGCTTTTCTAACTTGTATCTTATCTTTTTAAGATTATATTTTAAAACTCTCCTTCTCTCTATTTCAGTTTGTATTTCTCCTCACACCACAACTCATTTTTTGCAACCCCCTCTTTCTATTATTACAGGTCTGAATGTTCTCTGTTTCAGTTTATTTTTCTCCTCACACCACAACTCATTTTTTGCAACTCCCTCTTTGTAACATAGGTATGAATAATGAGAAAATCTGATTTTTTTAACAAAAACTTTAAAAGAACCTTTTTTAGATTAAATATTTTAAAACTTCTTTCAGAATAGAAAATCTTTAAATTTTAATAAGGAACATATTTCATATAGGTTTCATTAACAAATATTCAGTACATAACGAGAAAAATAGAGATGAAAATTTCAAAAGGACTGTATAACTGGTTACAGTCAATAGTAGTCCTCGCCAGCGAAAGTCTTTGTTATTGTTATTCTATTATTATTATTATTATCATCATCATCATCATCATTATTATTATTTAAAACGTTTTGTGTCCTGTTCTTTCGCGCGATGACTAATATAAATAAAAGAAAAACAAACAAACAAAAAAAAAAAAACGTGTGTTGGGACAATTAACCAGAAAAGTGCGAACATTTTGGGGTAGTGGAATCGGAAAAATTTGATCTAATTCCGGATTCCAAAAGCGATACTTTTGTTTTTTCTTTCTGATAAAAATGAAACTAGCACAATCACAGAAGCGCAGGTTATAAATTTAATTCCCAAATTTATCATCGACTCTAAAATATAATTTAATGTTTTTATTGGTAAACAAAAAAACTATTATAGAGTACACTTAGGCCCATTCCCTTAATACACCGTTTGAAATGGTAAAATATTTTCACAGCTATTAGCTAAATGTCTATATGCCGCCTCTTAGGGTGGGTTCATAGTTGATTATTAAGATGCTTTTTTTTTAAATTTCGCTGATGCCGACTTGACCTTATGGCTGTTTGGTAATCGTCTTAATATAGTGCACATTTCCTATTCTTACTCATAGAAGATGTGTTCTAACGTTCATATTGATTGGTTAGTAGGTTTGGAGTGAATTCTATAAACATATAAATATAAACACACACGCACACACACATAGTTGCATATTTCTTTTTATATAAAGAAAATAGGTGTAGGTGTTTGTATACAATATTAAGGAAATAATCTAACGTAATGAAAAAAGAAAGAACGGAAAACCAGTTATATATTTATCGACCTTTATTTATTATTGATATAATTGTTTGCACTCTCCTGTCGTTCAAGAGTCGACTACTTCGAATTCTTTAAAAGCAAGATCTGTCTTGATTTGCACAGTGGTAAATTTGATCATTATCGAATTAATGGACGTCGTTTGATGCTGCGAAGCAACGAAATGAATGCTAGTTTTCCAGCATTTGTGATTCTTAGTCTACAAGAATTTCAAAAGGGGGTGTAGTTTGATATGCATTAATTTGCATATCAAAATCTACACGCCAAAATGACGTAATAATAAAAAAACCGGAAGTCAAAATGTCGGTGAGTAGAATTTGGAGAACCGGACTGAACGGATCGGAGATTATAACGGCGGTCGAATACTGACAAGAGTCAGATTTGATTTTATTACAAACTATTTCGGCGAAGAACTTTGTAAATTGAAAGTGTCGAGAGATACGATACGCGTAGAACTTTTAAAGTTGAAGGCGTTGAAAAAAAATATTGAACGAGTCGTGTTGAGAAGGACTGAAATGATTGCGTCGACTTTAAAAAAAAAAAATTGTGTCGAAATGGCGTCGAATTTTAAACTCCCGGTAGGATTCGTTGGATTTCTTTTTTAATTGTCGTGACTCGAAGTGAACGTTTTGGAATACTATTCAGTTAAATGTTGGAGGCACATTCAGAAGTCAACGAGAAAATACGCCATGCTATGGATAATTTAAAATACGTACATATTTAAACACCTAACTAGTAGTTATTTTCATAAAAACAATGTTTAATAGCGTTTAAATGTAAAGTGCTTTAAATATTTCAATACACTTCGGATAGAAGTTAAACGATTTTTTTGTTAACATATGATTATTGGTTTGAATGTTAAATGCTCATTTGAAAGTCAAAATAAATTTTTCATGCCGTTAATAATCTTTTTATACGTATTCAAAAAATTCATTCTATGGAGTAGTTAAATACGCATTCGAAACTTTGACTTGGTGATAATTTGTCGGGCTATGGAAATTTTTTTTTATATGCACATGCAACTTTAAAAATTCGTTTTATAGAAGTTTGATTGCCAATTTGCGTGCCGGACTCTGAAATTCGGTTGTATTTGAAGAAAAAAAGTTGTCGCTTTTACACGAGCTATTTCAGTGAAAGTACCACTCGAGTGGGATTTATGAAAAGTCATCGTTTTTAAATGAGAAATTCGGTGTGCTTAGCCGATTGGCTAGTGTAGACTAGCAAGAACCCGAGTAGCTGAGGTAATCTTTAAAGATCGGGAAGTGGGTGGGTGTAGTTTGATATGCAGAGTGATTTGCATAGCAAAATCTACATGCCGAAATGACGTAATAAAAGACCTGACGTCAAGATGGCGATAAGTCGAGTTAGAAGAACCGGACTGATCGGATTATAATGGTAGTCGAATGTTGACGAGTCCTGTTTTATTTGATTACAGGGATGCATCGTTTGAGCGGATAATTAGTACAAACTACTTCAGGTCAGATGGCTTCCCATATAGAACACCAGTAGATTCTTGGAGACCTAGGGAAAATGTGAAGCGCTCCGGCCCTGTTTATTTTTTTATTATACCGACAATGTTCCTTTCGCTTTAACACTAATAACGTTGGGAAAGCCGTGGACTGCTTTTCTTCAACAGTTCGGCTTCAATGGATAAATTACAGCTGCTATTCAACGCCAAATACAATGATTACAGGACATGCAAATTGTGGAGACCCCCCCCCTGTTTAATGCGTAAAGTTGTCACGCGCCGAAGTCTTAACTCATTAATATCAAATTCAAAGATATACAGTGAAGGCACAGATACACCAGATGAGAAACTTTCAAATATAAAAGCAATTCACTATATTTGACCTGTCATTCTAATGAATGCTCCTTGGTTTAAAGGCCTACTGCACGGCATCAATTTCTTAGGACAGGGCAAAAAAAAAAAAAAATACCGTGACCAACTGTTCAAATAACATGGTAATCGATTACCGTCTGCATGGTTACACACTGGCTACTGATGCCTTCGTCGTATCCTTTTGAAATAATTACTTTGCAACTAAGCTGGATTTCAAATTCTTTGCCTGGAATCGGCTAAACTAAGAAAACAATATAAATGGTTATATAATCAACTAGCATTTCAGCGTTGCCCGGGTGTTTGGATGTGTATGTTCAGCAAAAAAAAAAAGTGGTAGTAGGAAGGCAGGCTCAGACCCGTACCGCGAAGGAGGAAAAGAACTGAAAAAAACCTGACGTCTTTGCGGTTACGACCACTGCCAAACCTGAAGTGACTTATTTTTAAGGCTAGACCATCGAAAGGAGAGAATCTTTCCAAAATATCTGCGAAAAAAGCGACCCCCCCTGTAGAAAAGTGTCTAGTTTAAGGTGAAGATAGTTTTAAATTTTTTCGATATTTGTCGTATGAAAGGTCGAACTTTAAAACTACACTGATCTTGGTAAAATCTATCGCCTCTGTCAAGTTTCAGACAGACATGCAAACATACATTTATATATTGGTAACTAAAATTTTTCGACCCAACCCGATGAAAAAGCTTGCACTATCTCTGAATACCCTTAATGTAAAATTTCAAATGCTTAGACCAGAAATTGAGTAATTTGGTAGAGGCCGCAGAGGTCAAATCTTTTTAACTTTGACCCCTTAAAATTTATGATTTTGGGCTCAAATCAAGTCCAAGGAACCTATATCTAAAATTTCAAGTGTTTAGACCCAAAATTAGCGGAGGAGTTTGGTAGTTCTCAAGTCAAATCGTTGAACTTTGACCCCCTTAAGTCAAATTTCTGGCCGAAAACGGTTCAGATTTTCCCAAATCTCAGTACCCTGTATATCAAATTTCGAGTCTGTAGACTTAAAATTGACAAAGTTATTGCGGAGGGAAATGTACACACGGATACGTTCACTTTTATAGATATATAGATTGAAAGGAGTATTCTCCACTGTTACTAACGTTTGAGTTAGTTTAAACGAACACTTTAGAAAGACGCCTTCCTGGGTTTTTCTGGCTTCTGACGTCACTGAAGTAAGATAACAAATCCACAATCAGTACACAAAAAAAAAAAAAAAAAGGAACCTAATATGGTTTCGTGATAACACCTACATTACGTTTCTGAATTTTTGGGATGAGGATTACTTATGCAGTTATTGAACCGCGCTATTTTTAAATAGTATTTTCAAATTAGTTTACGATCTTTTTAACTTGTTAGGTGAAAGTACAGAATAGCTACAAAACATTTCCTATGTAAAGAATGGCTTTCTAAATGTTTCAGCACTGTTCAATAGCTGCATAAGTACCTGAGTATTGATTATTCTGACTTCTTCACGTATCTAGTAAACTCTGGAATCTATACAGAATTTCTAACATATTTTATCTGGTAAAATTCAGCTATAAAATAGCTCATCTAGAGGCCGAAGGTTCAATCCTCTGTGCGAGCGACACGCAAAATACAACTGCGAATTACATAGGATTTCTATTCAGTGATGTAATGAGTATTACACTGCCACCCCATGAATTAAGAGGTTCCATACAAATTCCAGTTCATAATATACACCTACAGGTTGGAGGTTACATATGAAAATAACGCTCAAGATGAGAACGGCAGTCCTAAACCCTAACGCTGTAAATGTTCATCTTCTGAATTAACCAGCAGAAATCCTAACCTAATTAGACTTTATTTTTACTTTTATTTCTTTTAGCCCTTATAATCGTAGATTTTTAAGAAAAAATAACTTGATAAAAATCGCTAGCCGAAGACTCGTGCCGTAGACTACTTAATAACAGCCTGATGCTTAATTTTGAAAGCGACTCCAAGTATTACTGCCAACTTGCAAACCTTTTGGTGTCTTGACTAACAGTGTAGTGTTTTGATGCTTCATCTAGTCTATTTTGTCCTGTCATTGAAGTTTTTCCAGACAGACAATTTTAATGTTTGTTCCAATCCAGAGTGCCTTTTTGAGAAACTGGATTTCTGGACATTAAAGACATGGTGTCTAATTTTGCCCTCGTGAGGAGGCAAGTGAATAGGAACTTGAAAGCCTTTGTTTCTTGGAACATTTGATTTCGACTCTTGTTTTCAGCATAATTGTTTGGATATTTTTGTTCTGAATGACTTTGCCACTAACAGTGCGGTGGAAACGTACGAATTCCCAATTATGGAAAATATCAATTTTGATTCGGTTACTTTAGCCACTTATTTCCAGGTTTACTTTGACCCGATGTGGTCAGCTTCTCGCCTATGCGTCAAGCATCTTTTGGTTATTTTATTTTTTTTTTTCAGATTAAATAACCTAAAGACTTGCCGTTAAAGAACGTTTTTTGGTGCTAATGCAGAGTGATCCGCGCTATTTTTAAAAATCGTATTTCCGCGTTTAATTTTAATTGTAAGGTTAAAGTACAAAACAACCTCCCCCTCCCCATGTTAAAAATGTTTTTTAAATAACATTTCAGCTCGAATCACTCTCTGCATGAGTACCCTTATTTTTTTTATAAAGATTCCTTGTCTAGAAAAAATGTTACTATGTATAAAATAAAGGCGGCCATTGTTTCCTAATTGAACTTTCAATATCCAAGAAAAATGGCCATTTTAAAAATTTTATTTCATAGTAGGAACCCCCGTTTCATACTTGCTTAATTCAAATATCATACACCAGTTTTTCATAAAACTCTGCATCTGTAAAATTTTACACTTGCCAAAACTATATAGGCAGTTTAAACAACCCAGGATTTGTACTATGCTAATCTCTGCAATTACAGTTAAATGCATTTCAAATAGCATCCTGAATTTAAAACTGAAAATTCATGGCAATTAAAAATTATCAAATGATGTAATTTGAATTCTAAATTCATGTTTACCTTGTGCTATTTTAAATGTGACTTGTCTGAAATTTCTGCTTATTTGACAACTCTTTTGATCACAATAATATTTCCATAATGCATTTTGGCAAACTCTTTGTACTCTGGACTATAATTCAGGACTGAATTAGACTGAGGTCTTAAAATATCGGTGTACAACTAACTGCGAAATTTCTTTGGACAGATGGTTGGTTGCTTTATTTAACTAGCATATTGACCTTGATTCGTTTTGTTTTGGTGTTTTATTTTTTTATGGGGACAAGTAATCTTAATTGGAAGCCCTTTTGGAAAGGTTTGATGCTTTTAGGTATAGCTTTCTCTCAAATGAATGTTGTCTGCAGGTTTTTTTTTTTAAATGTCTTTCATATTGTCGAATTTTAGGTGGCGTTTTCTCGCGATAGCGTATGCTCTATTCCAAAAATGTTTTATTGCGCATGTCTTCTGACATGTTAGGCATTGTGGTGGTTGCTCATGCAGGAGGAAGGTTTGTTCTGGATAGAATTTTTTTTTTATGGTCCCATTCTCTCAAGGTGGGTTTAATCTGGAAGAGCTTATTTGTTATTCCAGCGCTGTTGATATTGCTAAACCAAGAGCCATTGTGGTATCTTTAGGTGGGGTTTCAGAAACGAACATTGTGACAGTGTTAGTTTGCTGGTTCAATTGAATGTTGATGAGCCCATTACAAGACACGCTACCCACATCGAAAAACTATTAGGTGTAGTTTTATTGGAACCCTCTTCAAGCAAACTTTTCTTAAAATACAGATTTGCTTCTTTAAAGACGGCTGATAGGGGGGATGTGTAAAAGTGAAATTGGCTTCTAACATCAGCCATAATGCTTTTCGCTTAGTTTCGAAGCCGCATGACTAAGAATCCGGAGGACATTTGGGGAGTTCAGATAGTCGCCCAAACTTTCCCTCTACCTTTGTTAAAGGCAAAAAACTACCTTAAGTCACTAGGTTTGTTCTTTATCATTTCTCTATAAAAAATTTGCAAATGTCTTTCCTGGAGATAGATGAAAGTTCCCTTTTCATAAAGGGAAAGTCTGTCTTTTTATTGGTGTGGAGAGTGTAGGTCTATTTCATTGGGAGTGACTTTGGTTGTTTTCTGAAAAAAAAAAGGAAACTGGAAGATATGTTGGGTGTTTGGTAGAAAGGCAAAAGTTTGTGATACTTAGCGGGATCATCTTATTCACTTTATGAGCAAACGATGGGGTATGAGGGGAGTTGATTGAGACTTGATTAGTGGAAGATTAGTTGATGTATTCAGAGCGTTCTTCGAAATCTAAAAGTTCTTTTAGAAGGTGGACTCTTATTGCTGATCTTAAAGATTTGTCTGGTTGAAAAATTTTCACATTTGTCTCTGACCTCCCGGAACTCGATACTTTCCTTTTTCTCATCGGCTCCAGATTTTGTCGACTAGACATTTTCTTTCCTGTTGCCAATGCCCACTCTTCCTCTTCACACGACTTAGGTTGGAAAAGGAGCTCGTCTTTGGTTGGTATTAATGAGAATTTCAAGTGACCCTACACCAGTTGAAATGAGCCTCTTTGTTTAGCGTCTTTAGCATTCGATGGTGAGGTGCCCTACTTTACCGCAACTCCAAAAGACGTCTTTGCGACGCTGAGTACAATCTTGTCCTCTCCTATTTTGAGATAATAGAGTATTTCATTGAACGCTCTCTTATTTTATAGAGTAATATTTCAAGTCCGAATTGACAAGTGTTCGTTGCAGGAGATTGGTGTTATGTCTATATTTCACTAGATAAACAATGAAATGAGACATGAAATACATAGACGATGTTCTGCCCATCCCCATCCAGCGCGGCCGCAACCGAAATTGAACTCCCTACACGAGTTTGTAGTGTGATTCAAACTTGTCGATAGCTGAATACTTGATACTTCGCCAGGGCTATCAAGGGTATTTTTTATGTTGACTTCATCACTAGATGGGGTGTCTACCACGGCTTAAGAATCCCATCTACTCTCGAGAGAAGGATAGACCGCGCCAGTTTTTCAACCTGGTATTTTACCTCGAGGTACATACAGCGCTTCGTCTTCCCAAATGGTCACCCATCTAGTTCTGGCCAGACTCAACGTTACTTAACTTCGGTGATCTGGCGAGAACTGGTGTCAATGTGATTGTGGCGTATGGGGGGATATTCTATAGGATAAGATTATTAGTTATGTTTCATAGAAGCGAATCTTCCTCGGGGCTGCAAATATGTTCTATATGTGACTTGCATTTGGGAATTGTGCACCCTCACCTTTTTTTTTTTTTTTTTCAAAAAACACAATTCGTTTTGTAACTAAGTCATGTACTCTTTCTGTCTACCACAGACATATGTAGCGTTCTTTTGGTTATCTCGGTCTCAGTGTAAAGCCTTATGCTCCTTCAACAATCGCTGACCCCAACGCGTTGTCGTGGTTTGCTTATATTTTTCTCTCTGGTTCTCATTCCAACAGTCATTGTCTTTGGCATTGTTGACTGCCGAGGAGGCGAGCATGTGTTCACAAGCATAAAAATAAACAACGCAAGAGAAAATGTAAACTCCTCTACATTCCGTAGATATAGTGTCCGACCATCGCGGAAAACAACCTTCTAAACACTAACATCCACATTTGTCTGTCGAAGTAAATACTGTCAGCCGGTCGAAGTCTGCCCATCTCGGGTCCATCGAAATTGTTCCGAACCACAACCTGCCGTCAACTGTCCCAACTGTCGTCAATTAAAGACGGCCCTTAAATCTTGTTCCCTCTCCTAAAACTGTCCATGAGGTAACTCTGAATTTAACTATATCCAATATCTTATCCCAGTCACCGCCACACCTTGATTAACCATCTAATTTGCGATCGCTTTTGTGTATCTTGGTGAATCACTCGCCCATTGTCTTTCTACTATCTCACTTCCTATTTGTTCTGCTAGTCAATTATTGCCTCTTTTAGTTTGCCCCCACTTTTTTTATTTTTATTTTAAATGACTTCCCAATACCTTGGGAAGATGCTCATACTACTACATACGTGACTCGATTAATATACCTTTTTTCATTGATTATATGTTGGCAGTTTCTTACTGTCTCGCGTAAGTAACTTAAGTAAATAGTGGAAGATGAAGTCACGAAAGACCACTTTTTGTGCAAAGATACTTGCCGCTGGTAGCAAACAGTCGCTATTGCCGACCTTCTAAATACACTATAGAATCGTTTAGGCCCTCATTCCGTGCGTACTTGCATAGATGCTTATATGCGTTTTTCGTTTACAATTTTCAATGTCTCCAAAATAATTAAATTTGCATGAATTTGTTTTAAAATAAAATAATTTATTTTAAAGATTAAATTATTGAACTGGGAAAAATACTAGACTTTGTCCTGAAATAAGTAAACGAAACCAGATTTTTTCCAGTGGGTCTATGTAGCCAAATGAAAAAAAATTGAAGATTTAATTTATTCAGATGATCAAATAAACAACAACAACAACAACAACAACAAAACCCCCCCTGAATATAATAGGTTTCTAGTTCATAAATTTTAAATGCAGGTTTTTATCCAATTCAAAAGCTGTACCTAAATGGCAGTAATATCCTCTTTTGCTATTGTTAGCTTTTGATTATATTACTTGTATTGATCGAACTATTTTTATCTCTAGTGTTATTTGTGCAACGTTTCGGTCGGATTGTCTTTCGGTCGTCTTCAGATATGTTCGTTGTTTGGAAAAGAAAGAACTTTCCTTTTTCAAACCACCAACATGTCTGAAGACAGCCAAATGACAATATGATTGAAACGTTGCACAAATAACACTCGAGATGAGAACAGCAGTTCGATCAATAAAAGTATGTAAACAATCGGCTCTCATCTAAAAAAAAAAATGCAGAAGGTTAGATTTTGATATTTTATATTTTTTTATAAAATAGATGTATTTGTCCGCTAGGCGCATTTTTTTCTATAAGAAAAATTCTCCCCCTTAAAAATACATAGCTATCTTGCCGGTAGGTACACTCGAAATTTTGGAAATTTTTGAATAATCACTTAAATTTAAGAATTTCATAATATACCTTTGGTATATTATGAAACTATTATTTTTAGTGTAAAGAATATACTGAAAAAGATGAACACTAAGGAACAATGCTGATGGAAGTATCTTTTTTTTTCTAAGATGTGAAACCACTAACATAATGTGTAAAGTTACAGAATCCTATACTTCTAAGGTAAAGAGGCGCTCAAATGTTAGGCACCACTATAAAATAAAAATTTGTATTTATAATAATAAATTTGTAAACCTTTACCAATTTTGCTATTTTACAATCGACAACAGTCAGTTTTATACTAGCAGGCTGCCCAATCGTAAAATACGCTTAAATATATTTTAATTTATGCAGATTTTTGTATTAAAAAGACAATTCTCTATGTATTATTGTATTGTACTCATGTATATAGAATATGATTTCAAAAGAAAAATGACTTCGGTGCCATGAGCTAGAATCAAAACAAAAACATTACATCTCCAGCGTTATTTACTAGCATCTGAGCTAACGAGACATGCGTATCAAAACTTGATAAATCAACGCAGTTAAATGTATATTTGTGCGTGCATAGATAATACACATTACGTTGACCTATGTCTAAGTTCCAATTTTTTCAATTTTGATCCCTTAGCTGTTTCCCCTGTTAAAAACAAATTGTTCTACGGGTCCGAATGCTCAATATATCGAGTTTCAAGTCTGGAAACCAAAAATTGGTATAGTAGTTTTATAGACAGTTTCAGACAAGGAATAAGTGCTAGATTTTTTATTTTTTCAGCTTAAATTTTATGCAATCATGCAGTGCAGAAAATATGGCTGAATAAAATTGTAATAGTTAATGGATGAATGATTTAAGGACTCTTTAATTTATGAATTCACGGTAAGTTAGAAAAGTATAGCTTGATTTAATACAAACTATTTAGACTCTGGATCTTTTAATATTTTGTTGAAAATACGAAAATATATAATATACAAACTCAATTTTGATAAAATTGAATTTTAAATCGGTCAAGAGTGACTATGGAAAATTTCGTGTGAATCTGACCATTATTTGACGTTTGCTAGATTTACAGCCAACATGTATTAAAAATAGTGACTGCATAGATACGTTGTTTTAAGGCGACCATAATTAAAATGCCATTTTAGCCTCTTTAATAGACCGAAAAATATTTTAAATTGGTTTATTTTACCATTACTTTGAATGTACATGGCTTTTAGTTCTTTCATACTGACAGAACTCTGACACCAGGGTCGGATAGTGGATGGAGAAGTTGCCCCCCCCCACTACTGTTTATCATAAAAAATGAAGCTGCAACTCTTTTTTAATGTAATAAGTTATAACATTAATAACTCAACAGCTTTTAATTTACTAAAAACTGTAAATTTGTAAGTTCGTTAGATAACTATAATAAAATGTACCGCTACAGAATTTGAATTAGGCTTTTTAAACTTTTGTTTGGTTCGGTTTAAATTCTGTAGAAGCAGGTGAAATCTGATTTTCTAAATTATTACTGTAATTATATATAATACTAGCAGAAGTACCCGTCATTGACTGGGTTCAAAAACAGCCTACAGAAAATGGACTGTGATTGAAAGTACGATAGGTTATGAAAAGGAGGGGGTTGTAAAGAGATAGGGTAAACATTTTGAGTATCAAAACCTAAGCAAAATATGATGAAAGTAAAGATAATTTTCGCGAAAATATATTTTTTATATCAACTTTGTTTCCATTCGTAGCCAAGAGTGACCAACAAAATGATGTTTCCTTACAAAGAGAAAATGTTTTATATATATATATATATATATATATATATATATATATATATATATATAATATATATATATATAAATAATAAATAAAAGAAATAAAAGTTTCTTTTATGGTAGAAAAGTTCATTGGTTTGTATTAAACAGTTCGTAAAATTAAATTTTTTTTTTTCACGAACCGGGTAAAAAAAAAAAATTAAAATAGCAGCCCCGTTTTCAATTTGAAGGAGGGGCACCTGAGCATTCTGTGTTAACAATTTAAGAGTTCCGTAAACGTAAGGAATATTTATAAACATATTTTAATGTTTTCAGTTATTTTGTGCTTGAGGAATATTCGATTATGGCATGTGTAGTTTATATAAAAATTCATTTAAGTAGTTATCGCCTCAAATTTCTGTTCGCTGAAATTATTTCAAGAGCATTAAAACCTATTTCAAAACAAAAAACATGAACTGAACTTTTATTGACTATGGTAACATTTATTTCTTGTATATTATTATTATTTTTTTTTTCGGGTAGTCATTTGTTGGCTTTTCTGCTAAACACTCTTACTAAATATCGACGAAACATCGAAAAACAAAGTTTTGAAAAATAATGACGCTTTATTTACTGTAGTAACATAATCCGAAACAGCAAAATGGGATATTAAAAAAAGTAAACACGTAATTACTTTAGTTAAAAAATTTTTTTTTTTTTAAAGCAAAGAATCGATATAAATATAAGAAAATGGCGCCCTTTTCAAGCAGAACAGCTTCGTTTAAGTTTTACAGTATTGAACGGTGTAGTATTGCGGCGTCGGATTCAGGGTTGTACTATTGTAATGTAAAGAACACGCAGAAAGGGTTGTAATCAACTAAATTCCTTCTAGTATACTGACAAAAGAAGCTTAAACAGATATATAAATAAACATAAAAAGGTTATGTAAATGTTTATAAAAAGAAACATAATCACGTGAGCAGGACTTTTTCCTTCTTTTGACACAATAACAAGTAATGTTCTTATTTTTTATTTATCTATTTTCGAAAGAGTGCCACGTGCAAGTGGAGAAGGAAAAAAAGTTATGCAAAATTTGTGTCGAGAATTTTCTAAAGTTTCGACTTATTTGGCTTTCACTTTAATAAGAACGTGAATTTATGAGGTGAATTTGTTCGACACAATATGATTCAACTAAAAAAAAAAAATAAAAGCTAACGTGAATTAAGATTAAAGTTACAATGTTATTGTGGACCCTCACCCCTTAAAAAACCTTGTTAAACTTTGACACATTTACCCTCTATGGAGGTCAGGCGCAAACGAACACCCAATAATTTTATACCATATTTCTTTAAACTGAAACAGAATTATCAAAGTATACTTACGCAAATAGATATGAAAAGTCTTTGTTTAAGTTTGTGCCATATTTCCATGGAGTACAGGCGCGAACGCAGACCCCACAATTTTATTATACCATCCCTATTTAAGTTGAAACATACTTATCAAAGTATTATGTACAAAAAACCTTGCAAACTTTTTTATTTTTTATTTCCATACTTTGGGGGCCAGACGCGAACGCAGACCCCACAATTTTTATGAACCACCGTTCTGCCAAATCAAACATACCCATTCATGTGTCTCGATACATCTATCATGTTATTAGTTTTTTTAAATAGTCAACGATATAGGAGCTTATTCGTGATCAGACACACGCACACGTTCAGCTTTATATTATAGATATATATCTATCTATATCTGAATACGACTTTTCTCTATCAACTTGTATTTTGGTTGCGGAATGTGATGTTGTTATTCTAACCTTGCAGTCGGAATGTTTTCGTGATCAATAACCGCCCCCTCTCAACGTTGTAAAGTGTTGCAATTGGAAAATATTTCGGCTAGAATATTTTTCTACACGTAATGTGTATAGTAGTTATTTCTCCCATGTTTTTTTTTTTTTTAAATTTTTTTTTATTTTAATTATAAACTAAATTCATCACTTGTATAAAAACTAGCACAAATATATTTCCACCAAAAAAGTTTCGGAATTTTAGCCACAACGAATAGAATTTAATATTCTGGATATAACTGGAAAATATTAGTGTCAGGATATTTCATTTTGCACAGTGGGGAAATAAGTCTTTCAATTTAACGTTGAGGCTTCCAGCCTAAACCAACACCACACGTCAAGAGATTTCTCCCTGAAGTAGGGACAAAGGTGTGTGCGAGCACTACGCATAACAGTCAAAGCTAATTAATTTTTTTTTTCAAAACTAGAGATTTGACATGGACTCTTCCACAAAAGCCAGATGTTCTTTAACATAATTTGTATCAATCCTCCTCTAAATCGATTTCGATATTAAATCACTTGGAATAAGTTTATATATTTACCTTCTTTTTCGTTTATTTAACTTATGGTCTGACGTCTAAAAATGAATTATGTAGTCTTATGAGGCAACGTATTTGTAATCCCGTAGGTGGGCTTATCCTTATTTATTTGCCTACCCGTGAGAGCAAATTTAGGCAACGGTTTTTTTTTTCTTTCTTCTAAGTGGGGGCAATTCCACCCACAAAAATGACACTTTGGATTGCGGCAAAAGATATAAATAATTGTCCCAATCTCTTTGAGATCTGTAGTCTTCAGGCCCGTTAAAAGAACATTCATGTAACATTGTAATAATGTTAGTTCTTGAGGTTGGTAGATGATATATACTTAGTGTCGCTTTAAGCTACAGGTAGTGCATTTTAGCAACAGTAACGTCTTTGGAAAGTGCCAAGAACAACGCTAACAATTAATATACGTGTAATTAAATTGGCAAATGAAAAAGATTGATAAAAACATGAATGTTAAGAATGGGTCACCAGTTAGCAAGTGCTAAAGCAACAACGGGAATTCGTGTGTAAAAGCACGAAAAACATGAGTTAACAAAATATATTCATAAATTTTAAAGATGTAAAATAAACTTTGAAAGACTAAAGTTTTTTTTTTTTTAAATTCTGACGCGTTTCTCTTATATTTCCTTTTTTTTTTCTTTCTAAAACCTAACTCTTATAGACAATTTATATTAAACTAGCCTGGATGTCCGGCGTTGCCCGGAAGAGTGTGTTGAAGAAAAAAGTGGTAGTAGGCATGCAGGATCGAACCCGTACTGCGAAGGAGGAAAAGAACGTGAAAGAAAATCTGACGTCTTAGCAGATGTCTCCAAGGCGTGACCGGAAGTCAAAAGCGTTAAAATTAATCGAAGTCAATCCAACGGCGACACTGACTTGCTAAAATGTCGGCGAAAAAAAAAAAAATCGACCCCCTCCTTGTACAAAACGGTCGAGTTTAGGGTGAAGGAATTAATGTTTTTGGCCAATTTTTCGATATTTGTCGTCCGAAATGACTAGCTTAAAAATGATTCCGATCTTGTCAGGATCCGTCGCCTCTGTCGAAAGTTTTTGCGAGATCTACAAACATACATTTAAACAGACGGGTGAGAGTTATATTATAGACTAGCTTGGGTGTTAGGTGTGTGTTGAGCAAAAAAAAACAACAAAAAAAAACAAAAATGAAAGTAGTAGTAAGCAAGCAGGCTCGAACCGGTACCGCGAAGGAGGAATAGAACGTGAAAAAAAAACAAAAAAAAAAAAACGTGACGTCTTAGCTATTGGGCCCATCACCAAACGGGAAGTGACGAATGTTTAAATTAAGGCTAGTCAATCGAAAAGAGGGAATGACTTTCGAAAATATCGGCGCAAAAAAGCAACCCCTTCCTGTAGAAAAGTGCCCAGTTGAGGGTGGAAGAATTAATGTTTTTAGCCAATTTTTCGATATTTGTCGTCCGAAGGGTCGACTTCAAAACGATATCGATTTCGTGAAAATCCGTCGCCTCTGTCGAAAATTTTAGGCATACATACAAACATACATACATTTAAACAGACGGGTGAGATCTATATTATAGAAGATGTTAGTGTGATTATTTGTAATACTTAAAGGCGTTATCGTCATCCAAATGCCCCCACTAAAGCCAGATTCCACACCAGTTATTCCGAAAAAAAAAATAGATTGGACAAAACCAGCTTCCCTGCCAGAGAAAACTATTTTCCATCCCTTTCGAACTTCCACCTATGGTCCAACTTCCTGTTTTCACTCTAGCCCTAACCCTAACCCACCACATCTAAATATTATTACAAAATAAACAATGTTTGTTGCAAAAATCTATTCGAAAACAAAACTGCCTATAGGTTTAACTAAAGTTACGCGTATTTGAGAACTAACTTTATTTAAGGCCACGATAAGTTAAAAATGAATAAACTTCAAAGGATTGGGTATTTTTGCATCATTAACAATAGCAACTATATTCGCCTACGATTTTCAACATTCGTTAGGTTGTGCATGGAATTTGTCATTTTCAAGTACGTATATTTTTACGCAAATATACATTTATATATTTAATATTATTTTATTTAATCCTTAGGTCCAACGGTAACGAATAAGCTGGTATGCTATGTTTTAGTTTCAATTCTAACTGATGGTACGCAAGTCATATAACTTTATAACTTTGAAATCACTACTTATATATTAAGTGCACTCTAATAATCATTAGTATTGGCTCTATAATAATAAGTACAGAATCTGCAAGAATTAAAATATCATATATAAGTGATTTTACGACCAGACAACGCCGGGAAGCTTGCTAGTTCATATTAAAACTGATATCTTTATATGCATAAACTAGAAAAAATATCCGCCATAGTATAGGTAAAATAAATTGCCTGAACAGAACAGTTATTGCACAATTTTTACGCCTCTATTTCGACAATTAACACCTAAAATGCTAGTAAACCTTATTGCTGGACTCTGTATTTCAATTTTGATCAAAATCCATTGCATGATTCTTGATTCGATAAATTGTCTCTTGAATTTATGTCTATGAACTCTGAGTTCTAAAAGAAATGAAATCCAGGGAAGAAATTGGTGGTAATGAATAGGGCTATGACAACAGCATATTCTTATCATTGTTTTGACTCTAGAGTATATATCCGACACAGGCATAGTTAATCAACCGAGAACTACATCACTCTATAGAAAAATATGTAAGATATTAACTAATATATACTCGAGAGTCAAAATAATGAAAAGAATATGCTGTTGTCCTAGCCCTAGTAATGACTACTATATAGAGGGATTTAATGCAAACCTGAAATTTATAAATTGTCAAATATTATATCCCTTAAAAACCCTTTAATATGCACCAAGCGAAACTGAACTTTGTAGAGTAGTGACTCCTCCACCTCCTCATCATCATATCTAAGGATCCCGAAGGCTATATTGTTCGCATTGGTTTCCCTGATATTTTTCTAATCAAACTTCTAGAGAAAGATCGAGGACTACGAGAGAAATCGCGTGAAGGTTGCAACATCCTAAGTGAAAGTGTTTATTGTGGAACGAACTGGATGCCAACTTGGGACACCTAAGTCGTTAATCCGCGTCGTTAACCACTAAACCACCGTCATCTCCAAGAGTATTTAATACTCGATATCTAATACCTATTGTTAAAATTTCACAAAAGTCGAAAATATCTGAATCTTCACAAAGAGCTTACATTCCCTCTGTGGTCCTTTACATAAAACTAATTCTAACATAATATATATATTTCCAAATTTTTAATGATCGGTTAATTAGTTTGAGATTGAATTATATATATATACACAAAATGCAAATACCCAGATTCATATAAATATATATACATTGAGAATCAGAGTATTTTGATCTCATGAAATATGCCGGAGCCCCTTGGCCCGAAACGATGGCCGAAATAACCACTCAAATGCCGTGCACACTTCACTTGGTAGAGCAACCATTTCCGAACAGTAAAACGGAATGAAAATGGCCACTTATAGCCGAGTGGCAATGTCGTAAATCGATTTCGGCATTGAACTCTGTTATTCGAAAGTGGTTGAATAGGACAGATTGTTCTGCTTGTCAGAAAGTTTGAAATCTCTTAAATTGATGCTGCCATCATGACTTTCTCACTGTTTGCCCTCTTAAAGGCGAATTCATATTCAATTGTACGTACATAGTTGGAAAAGCGGTAAAGTGAGTTTGGTCTGAGCTGATTTGTTTGTGTGTATAATTAACTTCAATTGAAACAAAGGTCGAGAGAAATAAATTGCTGTAACGAAGAGGAATTAGCTTTTAATATACAGAATGAGTTATAGATTGATTTAATGAATGGGGCATCAAGACCTACCGGCGGGCGTGATTGGCCAAAATAAATACTATATACTAAACGTACACGTGATTCGTTGGGGCATAACTAATATCACTATTTATTCTCCCATGATTTCATTCCAAAATTCATAAACTGTGCCATATCTTTTAAGACATTCTTCTTGCATAACTAAACATTATGTCTTTGGACAACAGCATATTCTTTTCATTATTTTGACTCTCGAGTATATATTAGTTAATATCTTACATGTTTTTATATAGAGTGATGTAGTTCTCGGTTGATTAACTATATTATTATTAGTACTCACTAGGAGTTCTCATACAGGCTATCATAAAAGATAACTCACTGACAACAATCCGTGGTGTTCCCTGGAGTCTGGGTGGCAACAAGTCCCCCCATATATCCAATACTCTTCACCTCTTTCGATAATTGTTGCAAATGAATTTGCGTTATTGCAGCATACATTTCTTGCTAGCAACGACCATTGCCTTCCACTGAAATCTGGGTAGCAATAAACCTTCCCAATATTCCAGTCCTCTTTACACCTATCTAGTGGAGGTCTGGTTAGTGCTTTATCTCCTCGATTTTTCCATCCTTAACCCTTCACTATTATTTCATGTGGTGTCAATTGATGCCCACACTACATTTTTTTTTGGTGGGGGTGTAGCTTACAGTTATCCGGTTCTAGTTTATTTTATTTCTGTTGCAGTTTCTATACGACCAGTTATCATTTGTAGCTGCATTCAGGAGTTTTTCTTAATGTTTCAACCATTTTCAATATTGTCATCTGCTGCAGTTTCTCAGCAATTCTCCTGGTTCCAATCTCTCGAAGTTTCGAAGCTTTTCGGAATTTTTTCTAGTGTTACTTTGACTTTTTCATCTTCCATATTCCTTTCAGCTCTCTGGCCAGTTCCGTGTATTTCTTACGCTTTTCCGTCTCTTTGAACTTCACGCTGTTGTCTGCTGGAACGGTGAAACCTACGATCTTTTCTTTCTTAACTATTATGCCACCTGGTCTTACTTCAATAAGTTTAACTGTTTGTACATCCATGTCCCATAGCATTTAGTGATTTAATTTCTTTAGTGCCACTGCCGGCTTATGCTTGTACCAGTTGATTGACTGGTCAAGATGCAGTTGTTTGCATAATTCTCCACTTGATCGCGTCTATTATTATTATATTCTTTTTGAGCTAGTTTGCTGCATTCACTTATTTGGTTTATCGCTTCGTTTGCGTTTGCTGTTTTCTTGTCCTGTCGAGCTTTGCTTTGATATGGTTGGTTCTAATAGCGTTGTCTTGAGCTGTTTTTATTAGTGTTTCAGTTTCTCTGTGTAGTGTCCTTTCCGAAGCCATGTTCAAGTGGTTTCGTGAGTCTCATTTTTTGTCATCTTTATGAATCGTTCGCGTATTTGTTTTTTCTTCCTCTTTTTCTTTTATAAACTTGTCTCTTGTTTTCCAGCTTGTTCATTTTTACAGTGCCTCTTGCTGCAGTGATTATCCTTTCTGTGTTCTGCATTACGTATTTTCTAGTAGTCTTCAATACAACCCGTCCTCTTTCTCCATCTTTCCTTTTCGCATAGAGATAGCCAGCATCATCCTTTAGGTATAATTGTGCATGATCATAAATTTCCTGGTCTTCTGGTCGAGATGTTTCAGTTCTCTTTTTCGTATAGTGCATAGTATCTTACTGGTGATACTGTTCATGTGTTTATACTACTTATTATCCTACTATATAATTTAGTTTCCAAGACGTTTTGGTTCTTCTGAGATATTTCTTTCTATTTTTCTCTTTCATTTCTGTGGTTTTGATGATGTCTGCTTCTAGAACTCCCAAATATTTGTATTTATCATATTTCGTTCAGTAGTTCCAGATCTTCCTTGTCCTCTAGTCTTCCCCTTCTTATAATCAGCAGTACGCACGTTTCCATTCCAAATTCCATTCGGATATCCTGGCGATGTTTCTAGTGGTTTTTATTGGCGCCTGTAGATCCTTTTTGGTTATTGCGAAAAGTTTCAGGTTGTATATGTACATTAAGTGATTCATACTTTCGTCTCTGTTAGTAAACTGGTATGTTGTAAGGGACACCATAGATATGATGAACAGTAGTGGCGATAGGGAATCTCCTTGGAAAATACATCTGTGCATTTTCATTTCAGTTATGTATTGCCCCTCAGCTGTCAGTTCAATTCTCCAGGTTCTCATTGCATTTTCAATCAGATTGATAATCTTATCTAGTACTTTGCACGTCCTGAAACATTCTATTATACATAGAGGAATCTTGCCATATGCTTTCTTTTAGTCGAGCCATGCCATGGCTATGTTCTATTTTTTTTTTTTACTTCCTTCAGGAGTTTTTGCTCTATGTATATTAGCTCATGTATTACTATTATTATTATTACTAGCAGGATAACCAGGCGTTGCCCGGGGCCATAAAAGTAAGCAAAATAAAGTGTTTATTTTAAAATGAAGGAATAGGATAAAGGGCTTCTATATTTTCTTATGATACTAATAAGAACTAATTTTAGATCATATTTAGACATACCTCCTCCGCCTAGTAGCTGTGCCCCAAAATTTATAATGATCGGTCAATTAGTTTTTAGGTGTGAATTTCAATCAAACAAATATAAAACATTTAATGCTGAATTTTACCCGGGCTTTAACATCGCATTCAATTGTATGTCGACGGATCATGCTGAAATAATAACATTATTATCTGTGTGTGTGCTTGTGAATCTGGCCCGCGACGCGTGTCCTCTCTGGAAAATTTGAATTGTGTACTTTGGACTTTTTGAATTTTCTTCTTCTTTATATATTATTTATTTATTTATTTTTACCTGCGGTTCGCAGGTAAAAGTGTTAGTGAAAGTGATGAAGTAGCTCCGACATAATTCGAACTCGACGCTGTCCACGTCTGTAATTATTACACCAAATTACCCCATCTATCTCTCGTGTCCGTAGATTACTGTTTTTAAAAATAATAAATAAATAAATAATACGTCCAAATAAAATTGGGCGACTTTCTAAGAAAAACACCGGTTCTCCGAGGCGAAGACATAAACATTACTATCGTTTAAAAAACAAAAAACATTTAAACAGATGAACGCTAAAAAAATGTCTATGGGAACATAGAGCAGTGGATTAGGGCGCTGGACTGAAATACATAAGGTCCAAGGTTCGAATCCTACCAACAGTCAAGCTACGCTGAAGAGGAGTAGGGCTCCGAAACACGCGTATCCGTAGATTACTGTTTTTAAAAAATAATATATATATATATATATATATATATATATGAGTTTTTTCTTGCTCTGACATTGATGTTAGGATGTAATTGCTTATCAGCGAGAGCAATATGCGACACAAGATCGTTTTTAATGTGGGGGAGGGACCAGCTCCCCAAAAGGGGCACTCTGGTAGTAGGCAGAAATTAAAATAGCCTGAGTATAGAAAGGTTTCTCTTACATTGACTAAGAACAATTAACTTAAATGTAACATCAGAACAGATACTACATTCAAATTTATATATTTTATTTTGAAAAACAAAAAGTTTAAAAATCCAAATTTGGCACAAGCCCAATACTGCGCTTAAATCTCAGTTCGAAAGCCGGATTCTACTTAGAAATTCTTAAAACAAACTTTTTAATATGCTCACTCATGGATATGCGAGCGATTACATAAAGGTTAACTAATTTGAATATTCCTTTGATAAACGAGCGTTAATTAATTACTTATTCATTCTTATGGTTTATTATTAGATGATTGGTTTCATTTCACTATTACGCTGAATTCTATTTATGCACAGTTTCTACATTCTGCATACTTGTAGAAAATTTAAGATGAAAACGTTTTAACACGAGAATATTATATATATATATATATATATATATATATATATATATATATATATATAAATGAGCTTGTCGGTGTGTGCGTGCGAAAAGTCTCTGCCATACTCCTCTTTAAATATTTAGCCTACAAACTTGAAACTTGGTATATAGGGTATTTAGACCTGTAGTACGATTTGGTTTTCAGCTTGCAGAATTAGTTGCTAAGCGGTTAAAATTGAAAACAAAAAAACAGTTGACTCTAGCAGAGGTAAATTGACTTTCTCATGAACATGCGTACATATACATTTTTATCTTAAATCGCTTAATTTTTAGCCTTTTTCTATCCATATGGGGATACCTAAGAGGCTATGGACAAAGACTAATAACGACTATGCCTGGAGCGGTGAATGTTTTATAATCGATTCCAGCTCATAGCATGAAGTCATTTTTTTTTTAATTTTGAGTATCATTACTATATGGACAGAATATAATAATCAATTGGCTCTATAATAATAAATATGAAACCTACATAAATTAAAACATCATATTTTAGCGTATATTACGACCGGATTTGGGAAAATCGATGTGATCGGTTTTCGGCCAGAAATTAGGCGATCAAGGGGTCAAAGTTCAACGATTTGACCTTTGCGAACTCTACCAAACTCCTCCGACGATTTTGGGTCCAAACACTTGAAATTTTAGATATAGATTCATTGGACATGGATCTAACTTAATAACTTAATTTGAGCCCAAAACAATAAATATTAAGGGGTCATAATAGGGGTCAAAGTTTAAAAAATTGACCAGTTTTTTTTTGTTTTTTTTGCTCAAAATACATCTCCAAATACCCGGGAAACGCCGGGCACCCATGCTAGTATATATATATATATATATATATATATATATATATATATATATATAAAGAAAAATGGTCTCTAAAAAAAAAAGAAAAAGAAAGGAATATAATAGACAGCCAAATGATAAACAACACTCTAGACATATAAGGGAAAGCGGAAGTATGTTTAGACCATTATATATAAAAAATTTCATTCGTTTAGATTGCAAACTTTTTGAACATTTTCTTTTGATTGCCATATTACATAATATCTTTTTGATTAGACGCTTCTCTTTTCTCTTTGATATACAGGAAACATGTGTCTATTTGTCAGTTTTCTTTTGCTTTTATGAATTTTATTATATTGAAATTTCTCTTTTTCATTTTATTATTTTGTTCTAGCTCGGAATGGAGAATTCTACCGGATGCTAAACATTCACCTTCTATCTTCCAACCGAGAAATTTTTTTAAAGATTCTGACTGCCCCTTTAAGTATAATTGTTTGTATCTCCTTTGCACTTGGTTCATCGGGTATATTTGCTAATAGTATTTGGAATTCTTTTCACGAGCCTGATTACTCCTTTACTTACTGGAATGATAGAGATCTTCCTAAGATTCCAGTTTCTTTTCATATCCGTTACTTTTCATTCGTATTTCATTATCTTTTCCCCCTCAGTTCGTTTTAACCCAACATCATTGGGGACACTGACTTCTACTAAGGAAACTTATTTTCCTTTCTTGTTCCATATCGTTATTCCAGGTTTAATAGCTAAGTTTTCTAGGTACGTATATGTATCAATTGCATAATCAAAGTGAATGCGGTATGATTTATTTTCCAACTGTTTCTTTTTGGTGTATGTTCCCAAGGCTTGCAAGGCTTGCAAATTGCTGCGTAAACTGATCATGAATAATATTTGATAGTTTTATATTTTGGTTCGATTTTCAACTTCTGGTATCTATAAAATGTGCCGATGAGTCGGTATCGATAAAAGCCCATTTACAGACCAGAACCGATTGCACACCTAACAGTTGCTGACGATGAATTCTTGGAAAGGATATAAATGAATGTGCCATAAATTTCTTTCGAAACTAATATATATCATTCGAACACTCTGGATTATTTAATGTCTGGATCTGAATTGAGCGTTTATTAGTTATTAATTCTCATCATTCTCATAGAAATTGTTTGGTGGCCCGGCGATAGAGGCTTAGCAAATGGAATCAAAGGTAGCTTCTGGCTGGGTTCGAATAACCCAACCGACAAGAATTATCATCTTACACTAATGATTTAGTATGGCAGTCAACTAGCGTTTGTGTAACGTTCACAACTTCCGTCATTCGAACACTCTGGATTGTCTAATGTTTGCGCCTGAATTGAGCGTATATTAGCTATTAATTTCTTTCATTCTCGTTGCAAGTATTTACTGGTCCAGAGGTAGATGCTTAGCAAATGGAGTCAAAGGTGGCTTTGTAGCTGGTTTCAAACTTTCCGATTATCAAATTGCGTAAGCATGAAACATTAGTGTCCGTAGGTATAAAATAATAATTTATATATATATATATATATATATATATATATATATATATAACTTTGCGTGTATGAGTTCGTTCCTTATGGACTCCGAAACGGCTGAATAGATTTTCTTTAAAATTTACAGAAGTTTAGTGCACAAGTCTGGGAGTGATCACAGAATACCCCCGATAATTACCGTTAATCGATAATCGAAACCGTTATTTTAATTTATCTATCATCGATAAAGCTATTTTTTCCATGTCGTCGCTTAGCAACAATGATAAAACAACGGGCCGTGAAAATTTTACCGTGTAAGTTAATAGCGTGTTTTATTTTTTGTATGACGTGGTCTGTAGGTTCAAACTTTGCACGTAAATTTCTTTTTTTTTTTTCATTATCTGCAAAGAATTTTATAAGATTTGAAAATTTACATGTTTTTTTTTTTAGTTTAAATTTTTATTTTTTGCATGACGTAAATTTCTTAATGTTTTTTTTTTGTTAACTAGAAAGAAGTTTTCTAGAGTGCAATGTAGAATAACATCTATTTTGGACTAAGTTACTGCATGGAGGCATGTGAAGATTTCTTCCGGGCGATTTCACTGATTTCGATGACAATAAAAATAGGAATGTGAAATATTCGTTGATCATCCAATCCCGGGCAACATCGGGTCTCTCTGCTAATATATATATATATATATATATATATATATATATATATATATATATATATATATACTAGCATTTTAGCCCGGCGTTGCGCGGGTGTTTGGATGTGTATGTTGAGCAAAAAAAAAAAATGTAGTAGGAAGGCAGGCTCGAACTCGTACCGCGAAGGAGGAAAAGAACAGGGGGGAAAAACCTGACGTCTTTGCCGTTACGACCACCGCCAAACCGGAAGTGACTTATGTTTAAATTAAGGCTAGACAATCAAAAGTAGAGGATGACTTTAAAAAATATCGGCGAAAAAAGCGACCCCTCCCTGTAGAAAAGTGCCCAGTTTAAGGTGAAGATATTAATGTTTTTAGCCAATTTTTCGATAATTGGCGTCTGAAAGGTTGAACTTTAAAACGATACTGATCTTGATAAAATCTGTCACCTCTGTCGAAAGTTTTAGGCAGACATGCAAACATACATGCATTTATATATTGGTAACTAAAAATTTTCGATTCAAACTGATTAAAAAGCTTGCCCTATATCTGAATACCCTTTATGTAAAATTTCAAATGTTTAGACCAGAAATTGTCTGAGTAATTTGGTAGAGACGACAGAGGTCAATTTTTTTTAAAACTTTGATTCCAACTATGACCCCTTAACATTTATTGTTTTTGGCTCAAATCAAGTTATTAAGTTAGATCCATGTCCAAGGAACCTATATCTAAAATTTCAAGTGTTTAGTCCCAAAATTTTCGGAGTTTGGTAGAGTTCTCAAAGGTCAAATCGTTGAACTTTGACCCCTTAACAGTCGAATTTCTGGCCAAAAACTGACCACAAAGATTTTCCAAATCTCAGTACCTTGTATATCAAATTGAGTCTGTAGACTAAAAATTGACAGTTATTGCGTAGGGAAATGTACACAGACAGACAGACGCACAGACACGTCCACTTTTATAGATGCATAGATAATGTTATATATATGTTATTGTAAAGTAAATATTTTTAAATAAAAGAAATGTCTTATTTATATCTAACAGCAAATATTTTTTTTTATTCGCTAAAAATAATTTTCAGTTCGACATTTTGAAATAAATGAAATTAATATTACTTTAAAAATTTATTCCAAATTATAACAATTACGCGTTTATTAAAATTATGTTAAAAGAATATGGAGACTGGTTTAAAACAGATTAAGTCGAGAGGACGATTCGATTTTTTAACAAAAAAAATGGGTAAGTCAGATTGTTTTATTTTAGAAGCACGAGTTACTTTTTATTTTAATTATATGGTCTCAGATTTCTACAACGAGTGTGAAACATCATAATCTATGTACACACATAATAAACGCATTATAAAAACTATTTCACATATACAATTAACTTGAAAACTATATTTCCTAGAAACAATATGAAACGGTAAGCGTTAACACAACGCGATTTTCTACTTAACGTTACTTTCCAATGCACGTTCATATTAAGTATTGCATACCTATTATAAAGTAGTTTATTACACTCTTAGTATAGTTAAGGATCACTGGTTGGGGCGTTATAAAACGTTCGATCAAAGAAAAACCGGGTTAATTAAGATGACTTGCTGTCTTAATGCTAAAAGCTTAGAGGTAGATTACTTCGACATTTGATTTCAGAGGAAACTACTTAATGTTCAATTCCTGGTTATCGGCCTTTAACGTAAAATGGAAGGTTAAATTATTGGACGGAATGCTTAAAATGTCTAGTTTGACTCTTCAATAATGGAGGCGACAAAAGCAATATTAAAAGACCGTCCGCACTTTCATTCTTCCTCTGTACCTCTTTGCTATCGTCTCTTAACAACCTCTCCCCAGCTTCAACATACCAGACCGTTGTCTCCCTCCCCGTTCCACCCCTCTGTAATGTCACTATCAATATAAACATTGATATCTAACGAACTAAGTCCTACGTCGTAGCTCAAGAATCGTCCAAACTCTAGTGAATGGCATTGAAAGATGGCTTTTGCGTCGGATTAGAACTTCGAGAACGTGGCAGCCGTCAAGTCAGACATGGCAGCGATCTCGAGCTAAAAGCTTAATTTGAAACAGCTTCATCTTGGAAGTTACCCGATATACCTTCGTTTTCTCTGTCTCTTCCCCAGACACTTTGTGTTCTTTAATGAGTCGCCCTTGGAAATTTGAAGCGGTCAATGGCATCTCCAACAGTTTTGAGTAAATGGCGCATTATTATATTTAAAGCGTAAGAAACGTCCAATGCCTGGCGAGCCTTGATGCTTAAGTTATCTTTTTATCTTGCGTTTGCGAACCGATCGACGATCTGCTAACTAATGCAGGCAGGAGATTGGGAAGAAAGCTATAGAAAATCTCGTAAGGAAGTAGTAATATTATCTCGACTTTGAATATGTCACAAAGCACATCTATAACGAATTTCGGCATATCACAGTAAAGTTGTAATTCCTGTCTTTTTGTTCATGTACAACTCCTAAGAACTCGTAAAAAACAAAAAACAAAAAATCTTTAGCAAATCCAATAGAATTAGATTCTCTACCGACCTGTATACTTTAACGTGTGTCAATTGTTTGTAATATTTTTATTTCGACGTTAATATCTCCTAGCTTATAGTTTTAGGAGAGAATTTTTTTGGGGGGGAAAGAGGTGCTTCCTACCCGATTTAGTGGTAAGGGGAGTGATTTATTGATAACATGAATTTAACCGAAAAAAAAAGATCATGTTATATTTTTAACTTAACGTAAGCATACAATATAACCTAGTAGTAGGACATTTTGAGAGACCTTCGAGACCTTCAATTAAAAGGCAAAATGTCACTTACGTGAGAATTAGACTTTATCACTTGTAGGAACAAGAAAATCGTGCCCTATCGTCTTCAATATAAAGAAAGTAAAGTCGTTAAAAATCTAAACTCTGCTGTTGATTGTTAACTGTACGAGGAGGATTTGCTGCCGAGCCAAGCTTATGCGTCAGAACGCAAATTGCAAAGAGACTTAAATAAGACCAACAAATAGATTGAGATTCGTGGCCTAGCAGAGAATACCCTTTTCGCTTCCCTGCAACCTCTTTCTCACAAAAGAGACGTTGCGAGTCCCTCTCTGCTTTATCGTTATTTTCATGGCAAGTGCTTGTCTGAGCTCCAATCTATGGTCCCCCTCGCCAAACATTCACGAGAAACACTCGTCTAGCTGAAAACACTATCAATAATTTCCCCCACTCTTTATCTGTACTTAAACCTAAACAGATTCCATGAACAAAGTTTCTTTCTTAGATCTGCACACCTGTGGAACTCCCTTCTGTTTACCTGCTTTCCAGCTGACTGCAATATGGCCGTCTTCAAGTCCAATGTAAACAAGTTCTTAATGAGCCGTTCCCCTTAAGTAATCCAATTCACTAAATTTACAATAATCACGATTACTATCTTAGCCCCATTGACTACTGTACACTCCTTAACCCTTATCCTCGAGTGGCCTCTGGGCCTTGATAAGTGGTTATTTCTTTGTAAAAAAAAAAGAAAAAAGAAAAAGGGTTTCATGTTCTGTAAAAGTGATGCATGTACATTTTTATAGTTTGCAGAAAATGCGCAATGATCCATGCCTGATACTGAATGGAAAAGAGATATCAATGGTGGAGCAATATAAGTTTCTTGACATTTCTTACAGAAAAAAAAGTGTCATTTATACATCACATAAGCTCTCTACGACAAAAACGTAACAAGGTTTTTAACATTCTCCAGTTAGTAGCACACACTGATTCAGGGTATGATAAGAAAATCTTACTCAAGCTGTATCGAATAATTGTGAGATTGAAACTTGAATACGGAAACTTCATCTATTGTACCGCAAGAAAACTGTACACCAAAATATGAGAAACCATTTACAAGGTGCCTTCAATAAGTTCCCAGACTTTTTTGCACAGGCATTTAATATTGTTGTATACTCTTTAAAATTCAGTAAGTTATTGCTATACATCTTATAAGACGGATGACCAATTTTTATGATTTCAGGTTACAACAGGAATTGAAATACACCCTACTAAAGCCCGATTGTCACAGCTATTGAATTTCGAAAATGCAGTCTGGACGTGATGACACTTTAGAAAAACGATGTGCGATGAAATTCTGTTTTAAACTTGGAAAAATGTGACAGAAACGTATGAAATGCTTCAGACTGCGTTTGGACCATCTTGCATAAATCGAGCATCAATTTTTGAGCCGCATAAGAGATTCAAGGAAGGCAGGGAGTCTGAAGGATAAGAGGTGTGGTAGGAGTAAGGAAGTCAGAACACCAGAATTGATTAACCAAATAAAGAATTTCATGGATAAGGACCATCGTGTATCTATAGAGATAATAAGCGCACAGTTTGATGTCAGTGTGGGAACTGTACACGCACAATTATTCATGAGAAACAGAAGATGTGGAAGATTTGCACGAAGTTTGTCCTAATGTTGCAGTCCACAACTCCATCCTTTTCACAGACTATTTGACCAAGATGAGCAACAAGACAGTTCCCCACTCTCCCTATTGTCCAGACCTTGTTCCCTGTGACTTTTGGTTATTCCAAAAGCTCAAAGAAAACTTTAGAAGCTGTCGTTATGAGACAATTGAGGAAATCTAATCTGAATAAATTCCTATTGAGCGATCCTTGATAAGTGGCGACCTTCGAATGTTGTCTTCTCAGTGGTCTGTTGCGTTTAGTTTATCAGCGTAAACATGTATATCCAAAAGAAAATAATCTAATGGGGTTAAATGACAGGAACGAGGTGACCAGTTGACAAGTCCATTTCCTGAAATACGTTCATCAAATGTTTCGGTAAATTACTCGTATCGCGCGTTGTGTGGCACATGACTCCGTCCCGCCGAAACAACACATGTAACATTAATGCATTCTAGTTAAAGAGTTTAAATTAATCAACTATGTTGAAATAATTTCAGTTGTTGACCCCCCCCCCGCCAATAAATTCATTCTTGCAACAGTTGCTTCTTGGTAGTTTTTAAACAAAATGCTTGTTGATTTAATTTCCTTCCTTTTTCCCCCCTCTTCCACTTCTCACAGTGTTTTTATACATCCCCCCCCCCATCATATGATCTGTAAACACGAGACTCTGGTTTGGTATAAAAGCTGAGTCAATTTTCATAGCGTCTCTCTTTCAGATCTCACCTGAAGTTAAGCTCGTTATTGTTGTCGTTTTTACGTACAGCCACATAAGGCACAAATACGTGAGCGCTTGCTTTATTTATGACCAAAAACCCCAAGGGCATGTAATCGAGTAAGATAAAATCAAGGGCAAGTAATCAAATGTGAACAAGCACAAAGCAAGATCACATAGCGTCGCGGTTCACCTATGCCAACATATTATATAGCCTTTCTCTTTGTCGGTGTTTATACACAACATCTAATAGAATACTATCGATAAAAGCTGCCAACACAAGCAGGTATTTGAATGGCAGATTAAGTGTTTCTATTATGTTTATTTGATTTGTATTATATGCCGCCTTTGCTATGAAGGCCAACCGAAAGGAAGAAATTCGCCGCGCGGAAGGGAGGATAAATACATCAATGCGATATTTCTTGCTCATCATCTGGTTTAACTGAAGGTTCCCGAAGTTCATCGACATGACCTATTACAAAATGATTATTATCTTTAACGTTCTGCAAACAAACCGTTTACTTGTTGGCTGTTAATAGAGATGATTGAATGGTAAATTACGCTCAACGATTTTTTTTTTAAGTCGGTGAAAAAGATATCTTTAAAATTCAAGACCTCGAACGAGAAACGTATGTTAATACCAAGATATGTTCGCAGCTTCTGTTATCCATTTGAGGGATGTTTAACAAAAAGGGGGTTCGACTGGAGGAGTGATCACCGACGCGAACTACAGAATTGGCAAGTTGAGTTTCAAACCCGCCAATTATGTTGCATTCATTTTCACACTGCTATTTTTGTAATAAGATTCCGTAAATGAAAGACAGCTTCCGTTAGAAATATGAACGAAATCATTTCGACTCGAAATCACGCAATAAAAAAATAGTCTATAAATATAAAAGCGAAAATGTATGTATGTGTGTTTGCTTTTTCTGTGTGTCTACAAAAGGCTTCTTTCAGAGAAGCGGTCGGTCGGTTCACAACTTTTTAAAACTTTTTATATCACATATAAATCGTAATATCTCACAGTTAACAACGAAGCTCGCCTGTCTATTTAATTTGCTCGATTTCGGGAAGATAAATATTCAATATTTGTCGCTCGCCGTATGTGGGTTAGTCTTTTTCCTATAACATCTTGGGGGTGGGGAAAAAAGCGTTCAGCAGTAAATGAATACTATCCAGCAGTCAAACTTGACCTCATTAACTCATTAAAACGGGCACCTGCTAAATCCAACTAATTAAATAAATTCAGAAGTGTTTCCGTTAGCATGTTGCGGTGGGGCAATAGTTAACATCGCACGTTTTTTTTCACACTTTAATTTACAACTTTGCCTCAAGGGTTCGGGTTCGATCCTCATACTTATTTTTTTACCCCCCCCCCAAACACGGGCAACGTCAGGTACCCCTCGCTAGTAATAAATAAAACACACCAGAAAGGGCGATTTTTAAAGCAATTGGGAGAAATTGGATATCTTAACATTCTTTGACTCGAGTGAAACTGACCATGTGGAAGATTGGCACGAAATTTGTCCCAAGAGTGCAGTCCACAACTCCATCCTTGTCACACAGTTACATCAAACAGTTTGATGTCACACTGACATCAAACTGTACACAGAGTGTCCGTAAACCAACTGTTACTTAACAACTGCATAATTAAAATATAAGTAAAATACACAATTATAAAATGAATAAAAAAATATGGTTTCAGAAATTTGGAAAATAATGGAAGAAAGATGAGGCTCTAAATTTGGAGACATGCAGAGACAAACAAAACGACAGTACAAAACGGATTGCTTCCCTTACACACTAATCGGTTTTATAATTCAGGAAAATTACGTCTTATCTGACGGTGGCCTTATACGCCGAAATATACAGCAATAATTTATTACAATAATGATAGTAATATCATAGATTTTCAAACGAGCTATAATCAATATAATATCCTAACTCTCATAGTATTGTTTGCTTACATATTGAATCTTTACATGGTGGAGTAGTAACAGCAATGTTAATTAGATGATTACGCGAGAAAAGAGACTCACTCCTTCACATAGACATAATTAGAATAGTTTAAACCAAACATAACTCGATCATAGAAGTAAAGTATACTTGAGCATGTATTTTGTGTTATTACTTCTCTGGGCTTATGCATCATCCACTAATCTATCCCTCTTAGATAGGGTCCAAAAAAGGGTCTCGAATCTAATAGGTAGCGCTTTGTCAACTAAGTTCCAACCCCTGTCCCATCGCCGCAATGTTGCATTCCTGCGCCTGTTTTACAAGTATTTTAATGGAATGTGCTCTGATGAACTCCTTGCACTTGTGCCTCCTCGACGTACATATCCCCGACAAATCCGCTTAGCAGCAAAATCACACCCCTTCACTGTTGAGGTCCCTAAATGTCAGAAAGTTTTCTACTCTAATAGCTTCTTCCATAGAACAGCAAGACTTTGAAATTCCCTTGCCGCGACCTGCTTCCCAAACTGTACTGATATGCAGAAGTTTAAATGTAACGTAAACCAACATCTTCATCTTTTTTAGGCATCGTCCTAATTAGTAGCCCCTTACGTCCAAGTGGCAATATGCCTTAATTGCAATATGCAGTATAATTTAGTTTTATAGGGGAAATAATGACAGTGCTTGATTATTTGTGCATCTATTTCTGTTTTTTTTTTACATTAGTTTGATCTTCGATCGATACCATCGGTTTCATGGAAAAACTGGGAAATGAGCCAGTAGGATTCAAAATACTTAATATTAACTATTTTAAACTGATTTCTGGAGAATTGGTTACATTTCATTTAGTGTCTTTAGCTTCACAAACCAAGTACCAATGTTCCCATGTAATCGAGAGTATTAACGGAAGATCAAATTAATGTACAGTCAACTGAATACATATATATATATATCTATATATATATATACATATATATATATATATATATATATATATATATATATATATATAAGTTATCAAAGATTACATCTTTAACAAAACAAAACTTATCAAGATAAGCAAAGCTCAACATTTTTAAGGGGAACAAACAATAATATTAAATGAAAGATAAGGAATAAAAGTTTTACTTTTATATGTTGTACATACTTTTGATTACTATTTACTATATTATCCTATTTGTTCATTCTCATTTCATATCTAAATGTCATTAAGCCATTTTTTTTTCTATATTTGTAGTTTGTATAATACTCGCCCTTCTCGTCTTCTGGTGAGAAGCATTTAACTTTGAAATGCAATGTCTTAAAGAGTTTTTTTTTTATTAATTCTTCTCCTTAACTTTTCCTTATTATTCTAACAATATCATGAAGTTATGTGTAACTTTTATCCCTCATCGTTCATTTGATTATATGTGTGTGTGAATATATACAGGATGACTGGAAACAAATGCCGAGATAAGCAGAGAGCACATACAGCACTCAGAATTCACAAATGGTCACCCATCTAGAACTAACGTTGCTTAACTTCGGTGATCTGACGAGAACTGGTGTGTTAACACGATTATATCGAATGCGTGTTTCTAGGCGTCCTGTACATACACTTCACTTGCCACTGGTATTTAACAATGTCGAATCAGGAGAGGTGTTGTTGTAGATTGCGCACCTCCTGCCACAAAAATTTCACGCGCAGGCTCCCCTACGTGGGTATCTATAGTCTGTCAAATACTGAAGGACCCTTCTTTATATATATATATATATATATATATATATATATATATATATATATATATATATATATATAGGATTACTTCATTTAATCACATAAATGAATATACGAAAGTATAAATTTATGCGTAAACTTTAAGTATTTACTTCAACAGTGCTCAATACGTAGGTAGAACTAAGTAGTAAGTTATAAAATATATATAGCAATTAAGCTACACAGAATATTCTGCATTTCATCCATACTAGGATACATCAGGCATATCCTCGCATACGCCTGATGAATCCTAGCGTGGATGAAACGCGGAATATTCTCTCTCTCTCATATATATATATATATACATATATATATATATATATATATATATATATATATATATATATATATATATATATATATATATATATATATAAGTATTGAGACAATTATTCGGAATCGGTAATCAGAAAAAGCGGAATATTTTGGGTGCATCGGAATCAGAGAAATTTGAGTCTAATTTCCGATTCAAAATTCCGGTTCTTTTAATTTTTTTCTTGACAATAAAAATCAAACAAACATAAATTCATTTATTTATTAGAAGTTGTTACTTTTACAACAAAACACTAAGGCCACGAATGGGTTCTAAATCCCACTCTCAAATTTAACGTTGATTCTTAGAGTGTATTTCTTTAATTGGTACATTACTGTAAATATCCTTTTGTAAACCTTTTCGAAGAGATTCATTGAACTTTTCAGTGAGTTCACACTTGATTTAAAATGTTCTGGAGAAGATAATTAATTCGGTCCCCTGTCTTTCCAAGCTTATAACTACTCGAAAAATGTAATTCAAGCCCTAATTGTTTTTTCAATTAAAGGAGCAAGGCCAAGGTTTCATTAAAAACAAAAAACAAAAGAAAAAAACAAACAACGTGGTTTAAAAAAACCCCCAAACTTTACAGGTAAATTTCTAAAAATCACTACTTTTCTTTTGTTTTAAATTTGAATATATTATTTATTGACCTTTTCTCTTCAATTTGTGATATATAAAACTTTGGTGAGTAAATTAATTATTTACTTTTTAATAGACACTTGAAAATGGGAGGCGTGAATTAAAAAAAACCGTTTGTCTAAAATATTATATTCAGTTTATTTGAAAGAGCATATAATTTCACATTGACCCTGAAAATATCGTAAAAATAGAATCGATAGAAAAATTTTGATAGATTTTTAAAGTTTAAAAATTGAAAAATATTGAGTTCGTAAAATTCATTACTGTTTTTTTAAAAAATAAAAAAAATATTTCTATTACTTTTAAAACAACGTTAATAGTTTATTTTGGAAGTATAATCCATAAAGAAAATAAACAACCCACTTTTAAAAAAGAAATTACGAGTTTTTTTATATTTTATTCGCAGTTTCGTGTTAGAAGTGTCAAAAATTCCTACAAAAATTCTGATACACCTAGTAAAGTAGCAAGAGACGTTTATTAGGGTAGAAACAATTTTGATTTAAATTGCATATTGTTTAAAGGGAAATTAATTTTATTTTGATGTAAAATGTTTGCCTATTGAATACTTTCTTTTATTTGTTAAAAAAAATCGTAACAATTCTCGCCACCATTTTTGACGCAAATAAAATTGTGAATAAAATAAAAAATTGTTTAAAAAAAAGTGGTAATCGAAAAGAATACAATAAAATCATTTGATTTATAAACGCGTGAACGCAAATTAGAATTTTATTTCACGCCAAGAAATCCAATATAAAACCAACAATGAATATTATCAAAACAAAAATTGAGAGAAATCTCAATGAAATACGTGAAATATTGCAAAACCTGTTTTCCTATTAGATTTTACTTCCGCCATTATTGTTCCATAAAAAAAGAAAGATTGGTAACCACACTTTAAGTTCCGACTGACAATAGCTTGAACGTTCAGGATTCAACGATTTCTTCAGCTGTTCAGATGAAAACCAGATGTAATCGGTGATTCGTTGCACTTGTCTCAACAGTCAACAGCCATCGCGATTCTCACACAGATATTCTTTACAATAGCACTTACAAAAAACTTTCTTCTTTGTTTTTTATTTTATTTTCTTAGGAGGCATGTTTAAAGGAATTCATCATGTTTAAAGTATCTATCCGCGTAAAAGAATATGTTTATAATCATACATTCAATAGTATCCATCCAGCTATCTATCTGTCAGGTTGACAAGAAAGTTCTTGCGCTTAACTTTGAAATTCAGATAAACATCTCTCGGCTCAAACAAACAAAAAAAAAATATATTAATCGATATAATCACCAACAGAATAAACACACTTTTGCCAATGCAAAACAAGTGTATTTATGCCAGTAACGTAAAAATCTTCCGTTCTGATGGCGATTAAGTCGCTGAAGGCGTTTTTGATGTCGCTTAGGTTTTTTAAGCATTTATTAGCCAGAAAGTTGTTGAGATGCTTGAAAAAAAATGGTAGTCGGTAGGTGAGAAGTATGGAGATTATAGCGGATGAGGCAGAGTTTTGTAGCTCAATTCGTTCAACTTCTGCAGGGCCAGTTTAGCAACCTGCGGTCGGGCATTGTCGTGGAGAAAAATTGGGCCTTTTCTGGTGACTAATGCTGGGTGTTTTTGTCGAAGTTTCTTATGCATTTAATCGATTTGTTGACAGTACTTCACCGCCGTAATGGTTTCTCCTGCATTCAAACACTGTAATGGATGAGATCAATCGCAGACCACCAAACAGTCAGCATGACCTGGTTTTCGTGCAACTCTGGGTTCAGGAAGTGTCATGGAGCTTTGTCGGCGTCTAGCCACTGAGCTGAGCGTCGCCAGTTGTGTTAACGGACCCACTTTTATCGCAAGTCACAACCCGGTTTAGAATCGGGCCGCTCTTGTTGCGTAAAAGAAGGGAAGATGACACTTCATCATGGCGTTTCTTTTGGTTGTTGTTCAATTCGCGAGACACTCATTTATCAAGGTTTTATTGTCTTTCCAATCTCTCTCAAATGCTTGGAAATCGTCATATATGTTACGTCTAATTCAGAAGCAAGTTCTCGAACAGTTGTGCGTCGATTGGCTTCGACTAAGGCTAAAATTGATCCAGTAAGCTCATCATCTTCAAGACTCTCGTCGGCGCCAAAAAATTTCTTAAACCATAACTGTACTGTGCGTTCAGTAGTAGTTTCTGGGCCAAATGCTTCATTGATATTGCGAGCACGAAAGAAAATAACAAAAGAACACACACACACACACACAACAAAAACCTAACTATAAATACACCAAGCCTCAAAGAAAAAGAAAACGCCAACAACAACAATTGCTCCCGACGATGATCGGTTGAACCGATAGAAAGCGCTCGAGACGATTATGGCTGAACAGCAACTTTTGGGCGCCATAATATATAATATGCCAGCTGAAATAAAAATGACCGCTCGGCAAATTGAAAAAATATCCAAAAACATCGGAAAAAAGAATTACTTTGTCGTGTTCAATATATATATATATATATATATATAATTTCACAGAAGATCAGAAAAACATTGGTACCGTCGGTTTCAAGCCTAACATAAGGGGGGGGCCAGTTAATGGTAAATAATGTTAGGCTCTCGTCAGCCATAGTTTTTCTGTTTTAGAAGAAACAGAAAAAACATGGCTGACGAGAGCCTAACATTTACTATTTGCCATTAACTGGTCCCCTTTATGTTAGGCTTGAAACCGACGGTACCAATGTTTTTCTGATCTTCTGTACAATTTTAAATAAATAAATATTAAGCCCTTATATTGGAAAGCTTTTTCTTTGTAATCGGACACTTTGTTGGAATTCTTTCCCAAAAAACAGTAAACAAATATATATATATATATATGTGTGTCTGTGTGTGTGTGTGTGTGTGTTCTTGTATTTATAAAATTGAAGCTACAAAGATAAAAATTATCTTCCTATTAGAACTGATCTACATATTAGAAAGCTCAATATACTACGTAGAGCAATTAAAAACAAGAAAAATTATTGAAATAAAAATTGAATAAATGACAATATATATTACTTCCTCAAATATTATAACAAGGATATATTAAATGAAAAGGATAAGGAATAATGTTAGATGGCAATTTATTATATCATCAGATCAAAATGGACGAAAGTGCGACAAAAAATATAAACGAACCTATTCATAGCAAAAGGTTGGTTGGTTGATTTTTGTTTTACGGCATATCAACCTTTTTCAGGTTATTTAATGCCGAATCTAGTTATTGAGGAACGATTTTTAATGGAGTATATTTTTTTTTTACGTCAGATTCTATTTAATCCATAGTTGAGACCCTAACCGGTACTACCACTCCGGGTCAGAGTGGACCTGGGAGCAATGGCAATTAAAGGGTGGCTCCACACTCCCCAAAGCCCGCAAGGTGGGGCCTCACCATCGGATATAGTTTTAGGTCATATCCAGGACCCATAGCAAAAGGATATAAAGGATAGTTTTTTGAATTTAAAATTATTTTCTACTGTGCACCTTTCTTGAAAACATACCATGATGACGCTCAAATACCAATATTTCAATTTTGACTCATTAGCAATCCTTTTTTTTTCCGGATGAAAACTGATTGAAAATTGTCCAATGTCTGAATACCCTATATACCAAATTTCAAAGGTCGAACTCGAGAATTTCGAACTCGAAAATTTTGTCAATGACGTAAATAAAAAATTCCGTTCGAAATTCCGTCCAAATTCCCGATTTCGACTGAAACATTCTGTTCGATTTCGATAAGATTCATTTGAAGAAGTTCGGAGATTACATCGACGCAAATGTTGTGAAAATGATGCTCAAGATGAGAACAGTAGTTCGAAGAATAAAAATAAAAGAAATTAATAGGTTAATAGTTATATTAATTTTCCCTGTCACTGCAACATAACTATTCCTCGAAAATTCGGTAGCCATTTTGGGAGCTAACCATTTCAGCATGCCACAATTTAACATTTTCGTTTGTAAGAAACTTGTTTAATACGTCCCTATTATTTCTTCCATACGTAAATGCTAAATACCTGTTCGCTACAATAACTTTTAATATTTTCTTTCACGCATTTAGACATTTTCGAAGACACGAGGAATCACTTATTCTGAATAGCCTCGCAATCGGCTTTCTTGTTTTACTCCATTTGAAGATTTCTTTCGTTGTCCTTTCTTTTAAGGTTGTTGCTCCTGCCAGCATGATGTCTTCACCATCAAAAGCAATCGGCAGTGTCGACAAAGACCACGGCTGCTGGGCGCGAACGGGAACTCTATCCTAAATGTACGCGTACCGTATAGGTCTAATGCTTGTCTTTCATTCCTCGGCATATTTCGGCGGCCTTGGGATTTTTCGCCCGTCAATGGCCACTTCCGGCATAACATTGCTTAGTGCGCGACTTTAAACGGACGTCTTTGTACATTCAACCTGACTATTTATCCATGTGTTCTCTGGCTGTTTATCCATGTGTTATGTTTGGCAGGGACAGCCATCAATAAATACCCACTGCTTACACATACGATGATGTGTTTAAAGTTTGAAAACTTGAGCGTTTATTCATACAGTCGTTCTCCATCAGAATGTTTAGCCTAATGGTTTCATTATTTATTTTAATGCACAAAGCTAAAAAAGATAGAAGAAAAGCAATGTCGTTTTTATTTTATTTACAAACAGATATATATTCTTTAACTTTTCTGACATTTTTAGGCATTCTACATTCTTTGTAGTATTTTCCCGTTCAAAGCATTTTTCCTTCGACTTTGAAATCGTCACATCTATTATATAAAAATCTCACCTGTCTGTTTAAATGTATGTATGTATGTATGTATGTATGTCTGCCTAAAACTTTCGACAGAGGCGGCAAATTTTCACGAGATCGATATCGTTTTGAAGTCGACCCTTCGGACGACAAATATAAAAAAATTGGCTAAAAGCATTAATTCTATCACCCTCAACTGGACACTTTTCTACAGAGAGGGGTTGCTCTTTTCGCCGATATTTTCGCAAGCCATCGTCTCTTTTCGATTGTCTAACCTTAATTTAAACCTTCGCCACTTCTGGTTTGGCGCTTGCGAGGATATTAACAGCGGTAGCCAAACAAAGCACGCATGCAAATTAGGAAGTGTGCGCGAGCTGGCCTCTAAAGAAAAAGGGGAAAAAAAGGACACCACGTACTCGGGCAGGAAGAAAGTTGACATCGAAGAAAATGGACGTGTAACGTCGAAGGTGAGAAATAGCTGGCTACGGCCGGCGTGAGGTCGAAGAAGAAAAGTGTACACCGAGCGAGATGGATGATGACGAGAGACTTTTATCGAGACGAGAAGAAAAAAATGGTAATAAAAACTTTTGTTAAAAAAAAAAAAAATGCTGACCTGGTTTTTTTTTCTTTCTTTCTTTCCTTTGTTTGTGTGCAACGGAAACGTTACATGTATTTATTTTGGAAAAAAAATGTCAACTCATACCTAAATGAATCTATTATATGAAATAAGTAAGACAATTTGCGTGTACAACCAACAAGAAGTAAAGAAAAACTACAAAACAGAGACCCGCAAAGTTGGTATTATCTATATCCGTGTTACTCTAAAATTTAGAAGAAATTATTTATTTTCTGGAGGTCAGTTGGGCCAGGTCGCATCAAAAGGGTTGGTTTTCTAGTGTTATTCTGTATTTATTTGGCTAAAACGTTCCGACTTATTCCTCGAGGAAGCTCTTATATTAAAAGAGGGAAGAGAATTTATATGTGTGTATGTGTTCAGCTAGAGAGTAATCGGCGGTGTGAAGGAAAAAGAGGGTTGTGGAGAGAGAGAAAGAAAGAAAGAAAAATGAATAGAGAGCGGTACAGAGTACTTTAAATAAAAATATGTTACACGTTTGCCCCAGGCAACGTCGGGTAACCCTGCTAGTAATTAATAAATAGACAAATATCAAAGGTATTCATGGATGAAAACAATGCAAAGAAAACGATTAAAAAAAACAAGAACATAGATTTCTATAAACGTGAGACTAGCAGCATGTCATGGGAACATCACCCTGAAAGAACAATTGGAAATGACTTATATACCATACATTACGTTCATGTAATCCCTGCAGCACCCTTCCAAGAAAATGCTGACATAGTTATATGGAATAAGTCATATATATATATATATATATATATATATATATATATATATATATATATATATATGAGAGAGAGCAGTAACCTTTGTTGAAGTGAGTATCCCTAATGGTATAGGTCGGAACAGAGCGTAAAGGGAGAAACAGACCAAATATCAAGGTCTCATGTATGATATGAAAAGAAACTGGAATCTTAGGGAGATATCAATCATACCAGTTATTATACACTGCTGATCAAAAATTTAAGACCACTTAAAAATCTTTTAAAAAGAAACTATTTTTAAGGATAGATTTTAAACTCTTCTGACTTGAGGTTACTAATACTACAATCTAAAAGGTTATGGAAACAAAAAACTATATTCCAAAGATTTATTTTTAAAATAAAAATGTAATTTTTATTAAATTAGGCTTTTTGCCCATGATAAAAATTATAGGACCAGAGACAAAAATTCTATTACATTGTACAAAAATTGCATGAAAAGTGTATGAAAACATCCAACAATCAAACTTAATGAGTTCTATCTCCACTGCTTTTGATGACTTCAAAAATTCTTTGGGGCATACTAGAAATAAGGGGTTCCATTAAAGTGCGGGAGATCCTGCTCCAGTTTCTGAAGATGGCTTCATAAAGTTCATTTTTTGTTGAATATTGTTTGCCATTTTGATAAACCTGTCTTGTCATCCATCCCAAAACATTCTCAATTGGGTTCAAGTCCGGTGAGCATGCAGGATATCCCAAGAGATGGACCCCATTTTCTTGCAGAAAGCTCAAGGTTCGTCTTGCAGTGTGGATTGCAGCATTGTCCTTTAAGAATAACCATCCATCCCCACACAAACAATGACCCGCCATCATCAAAGATGCTTTTTGTAGCATGCTAACATGACCAGCTGCTGTCTGGCGCCCCTGCACCACCTGGATCTCCATCATCCCTCTTTAAGAAAAGGCACCCCATACCATTATTGACCCTCCACCACTATGACGTGTGAAAAAATTTCAAGGGGCATCTTTTTGTCATGTAAATATCGCTGGAAGCCACCAGGGCCATTTAAATTGAATTTTTTCTCATCAGAAAACAGGAATTTCTTCCACTTCTCAACGTCTCAGCTTTGGTATTCACGAACAAATCTTAAGCGGTCCACTTTTTGACGTAGAAGCAATCGAGGAATATGTTTACGCTTTTTATTTACCATGCCTTCTTGTTATAAATGTCATCTTATGGTTATTGGACTGCAATCAGCATCTGTAACCACCTTAATTTGAATAGAAGAAAGTTCTCTGCCATCCATAAAAACCCGTCTGATTCTCCTACTCAATGCAGGAGAAATTTTGAGGAGCCTACCAAAGGATTTTGCTTTTGTATAATTCTTAGCGTTCTTTAGAAAGTTTCAAATAACAGTTTTACTGCGATTTACCTTAGCTGCTATCGTTCGCTGTGACAAACCTTGCTTATGGAATCCTAGAATTCGAGAGCGCTCAACTTCAGTTAGTTTTCTTGCTTTAGGCATGGTAATACCTTTACACAGTGATTGTTAATCTCTAACTGAACTAAAAACATTAGAATTACCATAAATCTAACAATTTATACCCTTGGTCTTATAATTTTGACCATACGTAAAAAGCCTAATTTAATAAAAATGCAAATTTTTAAATAAAATTTTTGGAATGTACCTTTTCGTTTCCATAACCTTTTAGATTGTAGTATTAGTAACCTTAAGTCGGAAGAGTTTAAAATCTATCCTTAAACAAAAGGTTTCTTTTTAAAGGTTTTTAAGTGGGTTTTGTATCAGCAGTATATATATATATATATATATATATATATATATATATATATATATATATATATATATATATATATATATATATATATATATATATACACTGTTAAATTTTTGGTCAGCAGTGTAGGTGCCACAGGGATCATGAAGAAGAACCTGACGTCCTACCTAACTAATATTCCTGGTAAACCAGGTGCAAAAGAGACCTAAACAATTGCACTTAAGGGAACAACGAGGATACTAAAAAGAACTCTCGGTTGGTTTTAATAAAAAACATGAGGATGTTGGCAACGGATTTGGCTGCCACATACCCAGCATTACAATCTTCAAAGAAAGAAAAATAAAAAAAAAGTATCCAGAAAATTCTCTGAGAAGTTTAATCTATTATTATATCAAATGTGAGTTAATCAAAGTTAATTTTTCGAGGGACTTTTCCTTATATATCAGATCGGTGCAAAAGGTTTTATCGATTTAAAATTTAATGTTGAAAATAAAAAAAAACAACAACTATTTTTGAAACTTTTTCTTCGTAATAACGACATTTGCTTTCTATAACTTGACTCCATATATCAACAAGTTTATAAATGCCTCGCCTGTAAAATTATTTAAGTTATGGTGTGAAATATGAACCTAAATCGTATTCAATCTTCTGTCTTGACGTTAACTTAAGGCCATCTATATATTTTTTAATCCTCGAAATAAGTGATAATATCTATTGTAGACTCCATCGTAATAATCAGAAGAAAGGAAAAACAAAACTTGAATTACTTTTTTTTTTTTTAAACGATTTCCAATATGATATTTTTAACAACGCATTTTTTCCTAAATATTTAGACAGTTAATTTCTCCTTTTCTGGTCGCGTGTCTCGAACTCGTCTCGAATCCCACTTCACCGAACACTCGTGGCACGAACACGTTCCTTTCCGCCCACTCGTGTCTCGAACACTCCTGTTTCTCTGGACACTCTTCACCGTCCACCGGTGTTCTTTTGTTTCTACTATGACGTCACATCGCACAGCCGGCTTGGTATATGTTAAACGTTGCTACTGCTAACGACGCTAGCGGCTCTATAATATTGTATGCATTGAGCTTGGCCCAATGGTTAGAGAATGATGGCTAGATGAGTAACATATACACGTAACAGTTGCAGCGAAAATTTAACCCTGAAAAGCAGTTTATCGTGTACGGTTAACGCAGTCCTTTAACGCCCAACATTCCGGTGTCAATATTCAAACTTTTTATCAAATCAGAATAATTTTTAGATCAGTTTTTTTCTGCCTTTAATTTTTAAATTTCTATCGACTACTTATAGATTATTCTGGAGATGAAAGCCAACGAAAAAAAAAAAATGCAGGAAAAATGGTAATCGGAAATATCGATTATTCTTTAAAAATCGGCCCATCCGTCGATCATTAATCTTTTTCTCCATTCAGGGATCAGATGATATCAGCTTAAAATGGGCACTTTTCACATAGGTTTAAATATTAATAGGCTTTTTATGCTTATTTTATAGATTGGCATGGTATACTCGTGTATATGATTCGCATTCACCAGCCTTCATATGGCGGGTGCGCAGCCGCGCTTCTAATAGTGCTTTTCTTTTGACTTTCGAAAAATAGTCGCGAAAACGGAAAACATAGTTTTTGTAGCATACATGTACATTCATAAAGATGGTCTTTCAGTTAAGGTATCATAGTGGATTCAACGCTTTCGACCAAATTATTCAGCTTGAATTGATCAATACGATCTGATCTGGTTGGCTCGGGATTATAATTTCTTTCAGACATGTTATTTTCTTTTTCATTTGTTGTCAGTTTCCGCCTTTGAAGTTTTTGCAATCAGCTCCATTTGGATTACCTTTATATATCACGGGAGGATGGAGGTGGTGGTGGTGGATTTAAAAAACAAACAAACTAGGAATCAATCCAGACAAGGCAAGAAGCCACTTAATGTAAGCAGCTAAAAATACTACTTCAAGGTCTGAAACCAGCCAACGATAAGGCGAGATGAATATTCCGACCCAGAAAACAGGAATTCTTCTCCCTTTGTCAAAAACCATTAATCTTCTTGTGATAACTTTAATTATTTTATACCACATGTTTAACAACAAAAGAAATGTCATTTTTTAGTAGGGAATCATCACTTATCCAGTCCCAAAGGCTTCTCGAGGATAAGGGTTAAATGAATCTCAGGTTGACGGTTAGACGACACCCTGATGATTGGCAATGATGTTGGTGATTGGGAAGAATATGATTATTTAAGAGAGCGGCCCAACAAGTATTTATTTACATTGGACTTGAAAACGGCCATGTTATACTTAACTGGGAAGCAGTCTCGTGGTATTGTGTTTCACAGACGAGTAGTTTTAGGAAAGAAACTTTACTAAGGCAAGTTTCCTAGAGTTTTATATAAGTAGGTAGAGAGAAAGATAGAAAGTATTCACAGTGGTTGTAGGCAGACGACTTTTATTGTGAATATTTTACAGGAGATTACCATAGATTGAAGCTCAATCGAGCATCTACCGTGAAAAAAAAACGACGGAGTAGAGAAAGACTAACAACGTCTCTTTTGCGAGATTAAGCAAAAAGGCAAACCTAACTAGATTTCGAAGTCAGTTTGTACTCTATCCAGGCAGGAAAGAATGCTCTGAGCAGTACGTCCCCGAATATGTCAACAGTACTCCATCTTATATCATAGTATTAATCATTTTATTTCTTGGATATACAAGATTACGTGCTATATGTCTATATAGTTCTTTAAACATTAAGTTTCTGAGTTATCGGTTATTGGAAAAAATACGGACCGTTTTTATTTTATTATAAACTATTATAAACATCTAAAACGTACGATGCATATTATGATTCACTCTTATGATATTGATAAATACTATATGACAGAAACACAACTAAAATAAATAAGGGTTTGGTTTTGCCACTATACCTACAAAACCATGAAAAATTACACCATTATAAAATCCGTGAGGCATAGAAGAAAGATCTGAGCGTTATGACGACTAGAGGCATTTCTGGTAGTCGACACAATGGAACCGGTCGGCATCCTGTGAATACTGTCTTATTTAAAGTATCAGAATACAACAGACCAAATACAGAATACAACAGACCAAGTAAATATGATCAGCATAAAGTAAAAACCACACAGATGAATAAATGGGCAAAAAAAAAAAAAACAAACAAAAAAACGATTGGACTAGTAACGGGCTACTATTAAAAAAACAACAAAAAAAACCCTCCACACACAAAAAGGCCCAGACTAGTGATGGACAGTTCTAATATTTTTCACAATTTCGATACAATTACTAATTCCGATACTTTTAAAATTTCTAAATGTTTATCTATAGTTTTTTTTTCTTTCTAATTTTCGGATTACAATAATAATAATAATAATAATAATAATAATAATAATAAAAACTTGCAATATGTGCATATATTTTCGCAAAATAAAAATACTTGTGACCGTGTACATTAGACGACTAGAATTTTCTAGTTCTTTCTCAAATGTTTTTCCCGTAATTGATTGATACTACCAACTAAATATTAATTTCTCTTTTAAAACAAACCTGATTTGCAATAAGTTTTTCGTAAAATGACACAATGGTATTTTAATTTTTTTCACTAGCAGAGACGCCCGGTGTAGCCCGGTCGTAAAATACGCTTAAATATGATATTTTAATTCATGCAGATTTCGTACATATTATTATAGAGTCCATTGTTAATCGATTCTCATCTATCTATCTATCTATCTATCTATACTCCTATAAATTCGGTTTTCTTTTGTATGTATTGATATTCATATTAAAAACCCTCTTTTCTATTTATTTAAAACGAAAATACAATTTTCTTATATATGGGTTGTGGAAATGCATTCACTAGCAAAAGATCTAGCTAATTTGCATATTCTTTTAAACATTAATTTTAATTAATTCCTTATTAGTTTTTTCGGTTTTCTTATGGGATGATCATCTAGAGTAAACTATTACGTGTAATTATATTCATGTAGATATTCTACATGATTTATACTTGCATAATATTTATGTAAAATCTTTACAGTAAACAAAATAATGTTTCCATATATATTTATGTATACGTATATATTTTTGTTTAATCTATTAGCCTATATATATATATATATATATATATATATAAAAGTGAAAGTGTCTGTGTGTGTCTGTCTGTCTGTCTGTGTACATTTCCCCACGAAATAACTCAATTTTCAGTTTACAGACTCAAAACTTGATATATAGAGTATGGAGATTTGGGAAAATCTATGTGATCGGTTTTTGGCCAGAAATTTGGCTGTTAAGGGGTCAAAGTTCAACGATTTGACCTTTGAGAACTCTACAATACGTCTCTGACAATTTTGGGTCTAAACACTTGAAATTTTAGATATAGGTTACTTGGACATGGATCTAACTTAATAACTTGATTTGAGCCAAAATAATAAATGTTAAGGAGTCATAATAGGGATCAAAGTTAAAAAAAATTGACCTCTGCAGTCTCTACCAAACAATTTCTACCAGAGAATTTCTGGTCTAAACATTTGAAATTTTACATAAAGGGTATTCAGAGATAGGGCAAGCTTTTCATCGGTTTGGATTGAAAAATTTTAGTTACCAATATTTAAATGTATGTATGTATGTATGTATGTATGCCCAACACTTTCGATAGAGGCGACGGATTTTCTCAAGATCAGTATCGTTTTGAAGTTCGACCTTTCAGACGACAAATATCAAAAAATTGGCTAAAAACATTAACACTCTCCACCTTAAACTGGCCACTTTTCTACAGGGATTGGGTCGCTTTTTTTTCGCCGATATTTTTGAAAGTCATCCTTTCCTTTCGATTGTCTAGCCTAAATTAAAAAAAATGTCACTTCCGGTTTGGCTGTAGTCGTAACAGCATAGACGTCAGGTTTTTTCCCCGTTCTTTTCCTCCTTTGCGGTACGGGTTCGAGCCTGCCTTCCTACTACCACTTGTTTTTTACTCAGCATACACATCCGAACACCCGGACAACGCCGGGCTGAAATGCTAGTATACTATAAAGTTGTGATTTCAAAAAAATCATATATATATATATATATATATATATATATATATATATATATATATATATATATATATATATATATAACTGAACGTGTCTAGGTATCTGTGTGTCTGTGTGTGTACATTTCCCTACGCAAAAACTGTCAATTTTAAGTCTACAGACTTGAAATTTGATATGGAGATTTGGGAAAATCTTTGTAATCCATGTTCGGCCAGAAATTTGTCTGTTAAGGGGTCAAACTTCAACGATTTGACCTCTGAGAACTCTACCAAACTCCTCCGACAATTTTGTGTCTAAACACTTGAAATTTTAGATATAGGTTACTTGGACATGGATCTTTTTTTTTTTACATAGGCATCACCACATTATCAAGGCCAAGAGGCCACTCAAGGATAAGGGTTAAAGAGTGTACATTAGAAATTGGACAATATAGTAATCATTAGTAATGAAAATTTGGTAAATTTGATAACTTATATGGAACGGCTCATCAAGAACTTATTTACGTTAGACTTAAAGACAACCATATTGTAGTCAGCCGGAAAGCAGGAAAACGGAAGACAATTCCACAGGCGTGCAGTTCTAAGAAAGAAGCTCTGTTCATGGAATCTACGTTTAGGTTTAGGCACAGATAAAGAGTGGGGGGAATTTTTGATAGTGTTTACAGCTAGACGAGTGTTTCTTGTGAAAGTTTGGCGAGGGGGACCATAGATTGAAGCTCAGTCGAACACTTTCCATGAAAATAACGATACATCAGAGACAAACTCGCAACATCTCTTCTGTGATATAGAGGTTGCAAGGAAGAGAAAAGGACATCTCCTACGAGGCTACGAAGTCTATTTTGAACTCTATCAAGGCAGGACAAGTCCTTTCTAGCCGCTCCTGCCCAGATGTGGCAACAGTATTCCATCCTTGGACGTACCTGGCTCTTATATAGATAGAGAATAGCATCAGCAGTGAGATATCTACTGGATCGATAGAAAGATCCCACCATTTTTCCAGCGGCCTTGGCAGCAGATTTGATGTACGTGTTCCATTTAAGATCAGGAGTAATGGTCAAGCCAAGAAGCTTGTCAAAACTTGAGGCCTCCTGAAGACGAGAGCCATTCATTTCAATTGATGCCAGATGTGGGTCAGAATGTTGATGCTTGGTTTTAGATGCATTAAAAGTAACCAGCCACTCCTTACCCCATTGTACTACGTGCTCAAGATCAGAGGAGAGAGAATTGGAGAGAACTTGGTCGTTTATTGTCTTAGATGTGCTACCATAAATGGTAGTGTCGTCAGCATAGATGTCTACAAATGATGTAAGGATGTGATTTGGAAGATCATTAATATAGATCAGGAAAAGAGTTGGGCCCAGGATGGATCCCTGAGGGACACCGGCATTAATACTATGAGCTTCTGATTTTTGCCCCTCAACTACTACTCTTATGAACCTATCAGAAAGAAATGATTTAATAATTGAGAAGACATTTCCAGCAATACCATAGCTAGAGATCTTATGAAGTAAACCTTTATGCCATACCCTATCAAAGACCTTAGATATGTCAAGAGCAATTGCCCTAGAAAGGTTGCCTCCGTCGAGAGATTTGCTAATCCTATGAGATATAACTGTAAGCACATCTGCTGTAGATCTAGCAGAACGGAAACCATATTGAGTGTCACTAAGAAGGTTATTTTTGTTGAGATGGTTGATTACTTCTGTATTTAACACAGATTCCAGCAACTTACTCATGACGCACAGGAGACTTATTGGCCTGTACTGAGAGGGGGATGAGCGATCACCTGAATTCTTAAATACAGGGCATACTGATGAAATTTCCCAGGGAGATGGGAAACTATTCTCCTTAAGACAACGTTTAAACAGTTTTGTAAGTATGGGCGCTAGTTCAGGTTGAAGTTTTTTGAGTACTATAATTGGAATACTGTCAGGGCCGGTTGCTTTACTGGAATCAAGGTTTTTGATTAGCTTGGCAACATCACGTACAGATATACGTATATCACATAGCGTGTTTTCTGAAATATTGGGGGTTGGCAGCCTTGATCGCAAAGGGTAGAATTAGCTGCAAAGTTCTTGACAAAGAGTTTGGCTTTGTCTGATGCTGATGAGATTACCTCAGGTCCATTGATAATAGTTGGGATGGAGCAAACGCTTCTGTTCAGGATTCTGTTTGCTATTTGCCAAAACTGGTGGGAACCAAGCCGCTGCTCAGGTACTTTGGACTTAACAGATTGAGCATATAACTCTCTTGCATTCTTTATTACTTTCTTACAATGGTTGCTGGCAGTCCTGAAAGCGGCTTTAGTTTTCATACATCTATTACGTTGGAAACAGTGGAAAAAATGATTTCTGTGCGAATGGCAGCAGCACATTCTGGAGAGAACCATGGCTGGCTGTTAGGTTTTTGCTGAAACTTTTTCGAGGGTATGAAACGGTCAATACCTACAATTAATCAATAACTTAATAACTTGATTTGAGACCAAAATAATAAATGTTAAGGGGTCATAATAGGGATCAAAGTTTAAAAAAATGATCTCTGCGGTCTCTACCTAATTACTCAGACAATTTCTGGTCTAAACATTTGACATTCGACATAAAGGGTATTCAGAGATAGGGCAAGTTTTTTAATCGGTTTAGGTCGAAAACTTTTAGTTACCAATATATTAATGTATGTATGTATGTTTGCATGTCTGCCTAAAGATTTCGATATAGGCGACGGATTTTACAAGATCAGTGTCGTTTTGAAGATCGACCTTTCAGACGACAAATATCTAAAAATTGGCTAAAAACATCAATATATTCATCTTCAACTGGGGACTTTTCTACAGGGGGGGGGTCGCTTTTTTTTCGCCGATATTTTTAAAAGTCATCCTCTCCTTTCGATTGTCTAGCCTTAATTTAAACTTAAGTCACTTCCGGTTTGGCGGTGTTCGTAACAGCAAAGACGTCAGGCTTTTCCCCCGTCCTTTTCCTCCTTCGCGGTACGAGTTCGAGCCTGCCTTCCTACTACCACTTTTTTTTTCACTTAGTGATACAAGCACTAAGTGAAAGATTGTTTCATCAATCTGCCCCACTATTAGACATCGTAAGCGACCATGGCATTATTTATTAAAAGAAATAAAAAATAACCTTGGAAGCAATTGTTTTACCTGTACCGTTTTTATCATGCCATTATTTTTCGGTGATAGTTTTCAAAATCTACATACTTTATTATCATCTATAAAAGTTTTTTTTTCTGGGAGTTTAAAATCAATAAATATATTTATCGTTTTATTATTAGTAGCAACAATGAATGATTAAATTAAAAATAATATTTTTCGGACTACTGCGTGTTATTTGCACAAAGGTGTTGGTCGATGTAACTTTCAACCTTCTTCGAACTCAAAAATCGTGATGTCGAATTCGGGAATCTGCACAGAATTGTGAAAGGAACCTTTTATTTAATCCACGCGGTTTAAAATAGCGAAGTGATGGCGTAGTTACGGCTTCAGATATAAAAACAATAGCATAATTTTCTATTACGAAATATTCACAATCTCCATTAGTAATAGAACAATAATAATATGCGATTAATAAAATTCATATTACGCATATATACAATACAAGTCTTGACTCTGCTAATTAGCAGTCAACTGTGAAATTTTCTTTGTTGACACAGGGTCCCTCGTCATCCCCAGGAAAAAGTAAGGCATTTCTGCATGACAGCGCCACGAGGCGAATGTGTGTATTCTAGTTACAAGAACGGCCGATAGAGGGCGTGTATCAGTCGAACAGGAGTCGATAAATCGTATCACTCATTTAAAAAAAACATTTATTAAACATTTCTATTTCATTATTAAATATTTCTTTAAATTTTTATAGTTAAATGAACAAAAACTTCTATATTAAAATTATATTTTGCTACATTGACAAACCAAAAAGTTATATTTTGATATATGTTTATACAATCTTACTGTGAAAAAACAAACAAACAATATTTGTGTAAAAAATATTCTTAAACCTTTAGAAATGTTTCATGTTTTTAAAATTATATTTTGCTACATTTTGCTAAAATAATTTTTTAATACAATCTTGTTCTGAAAAAAATTATATGTTGCTAGATTTTATACAATCGTACTCGAAAAAAATTATATGTTGCTAGATTTGATATAATCGTACTTGAAAAAAAATTATATGTTGCTACATTTTATATAATCGTACTTGAAAAAAAATTATATGTTGCTACATTTTATATAATCGTACTTGAAAAAATTATATGTTGCTACATTTTATACAATCGTACTTGAAAAAATTATACGTTGCTAGATTTTATACAATCGTACTTGAAAAAAGATTATATGTTGCTACATTTTATACAATCGTACTTGAAAAAAAATTATATGTTGCTACATTGTATACAATCGTACTTGAAAAAAGATTATATGTTGCTACATTTTATACAATCGTACTTGAAAAAAAGATTATATGTTGCTACATTTTATACAATCGTACTTGAAAAAAAACAAATAATTCTAAAAACCATCAATAAATGATTCATGTTTTTAACATTTTATTTTCACTTATAAATCACTTATTTAAAAGAAATTATGTTAAAACATTAAAATTAACAAATGTTTTGCTTTTCTTATATTTTTGTGTTATTCATTTCTTTATTATATAGTTTCGCGTTCTCAGAGACACTTGTTTATATCTGCGGTTCACAGAACGGCCGGTAGAGGGCATTTCTCATTCAAAGAACAGGGATCGATAACTCAACTCAGTCGTCTCATAGCACTGTCATGCAGAAGTGCCAAAAGTAATGTCTAATGGATTATCTAATTACAACAAAATAGAAAATACAATATTTCCTGTATGGTCCAGAATCCATTCACCAAATGGCAATACAGTAGTCCCAGTACTTTGCACCTGCTGATAGGACAGCCTCCTTAGTGGTTAATCCAAGGTTCAGGTCCCTGACTATCAGGCGGGTAATGTCATCACAGATGAAACGTTTACCTTCAGCACCCTTACTAGTGACATGGCCACAAGGATAGACATAGAAACAGAAAATTTCCGACATCTCAGGCTACTGTTCACGAAGTACTACTGACCTGGAAAGTATCTTTTTCTTCACCCTTTGTCAGAAAAATCACTCATTGGAAATGAGGACTGAGGGACACTCTTTATCCGTACCTAAACCAACTGCACCGCTGTGGAACTCTCTTCCATTTGCCTGCTTTCCAGCTGACTATAGTGTGGTCGTCTTCAGGTCTAGCGTGAGCAGGTTCTTGATGAGCCGTTCACCTTGAGTAACCCAATTTACCAGGTTTCACCTACTAAACAATTACTACGTCACTGTCCCATTGACCACTGTACACTTATTAACCCTTATCCTCGAGTGGCCTCTGGGCCTCGATAAGTGGTGATTTCTTTCTAAAAAAAAATATTTCCTGAACTGAGAACAGTTCAGGAAATATTTTTTTAAAAGGTATACAACACTATATTAATAGAAGTAAAGTATAGTTGCGCAATACAGTCTGATACCAACTCTTCATTAATAATAGATTATATGAATTTGTACGAACTGGTAACTATAGAAGCTTACGTTTTTCTTTATTTTTTACTCTTGTTCACCCGAAACAAGGCATATACCATTGGTCATAAGAAACTACTGAGTGTGTTTACAGGGAACAAGCAAAGAGATGAACGAGATGTCGGATTACATTATAGGGAGGGATTGGCAAAGTCTAGCAGTCCGAGGGACGAAGCTATTAGAGTAGAAGGCTTTCCAGCATCTAGTCATCTCTACAGAGAAAGGATGGGATTTTTTTTTTTTGCTAAACGGGTCTGTTGGGAGTATGTACGTCATCGAGGGGGCACAAGTGCGATGAGTTCATCAGTGCACATTCCATTAAACTACTTGTAAATAGGCATGGGGAGGCAACATTGCGGCGATGGGGCAGGGGTTGGAGCTTATTTGGTACTCTTAAACGAATGTTCGTAGGACCAGTAAAAAGCAAATCCGCTAATAATAAATGTGTTTCTAATGTTTGCTGTACAAAAGTGGCACTGGATGACCCGAGGGTGGATGTGTCACTAAAACAAAGCGATCAATCAAACGAAGATTCTTTTTCACCGGCAACACGTGTAAACACATTTAGCGAAGGACTTGTTAATTTTCTTTCTTTCTCTTCACCCGTCCCATATTAGGTGATTAGTTAGACGAATAACTCTTCCAGATGATACCCCTCTGGAGGAGGAGGAATAATAATAATAATAATAATAATAATAATAATAATAATAATAATAATAATAATTTGCTGTTCCAGGTGACCACAGGGTGAATATCAAAGAAAAGGAGAAACGGAGCAAATGCACAGAGCAAGGCAAGGAGCTGAAAGGACATGGAAGATGAAGAAAATGAAAATAATACCTATAATAGTAGGAGCACTAGGAACAATCCCGGAAAACTTTGAAAAAAAGAATGGGAGAAATTGGAATCAAAGGAATGACTGGAGAAAATGCAACGAACAACTATAATGAAAACAGCTGAAATATTAAAAAAAACCTTGAATGTGGAAACTAACACACAGGAGCAACAAGCGCGGGCCAGACAAACTGCTGCAAAGGCAAAACATGAAACACTACATGGAACCAAGAACACTGAAGTCGCATATCTATAAGTTCTCTAACCTCTCCCCATCCTCCCATAGCCACATCACCCCCTCCCCCCCAAAAAAAAGAGCGAGACCAAATAATCAAGTAGAGTGAAGAAGCAAGGAAAGACCGAGGAACTGACCAGGCCTTCGCCGGATAAGTGCGGAGAGAACTGGGACCTTCGGGAGGCTTATTACCATTCAAATTCCAGTGAAGACCAATAGCCGCTGCCAACGAGAAATCAATGGAGAACAGCTGTTGCGATAATGCAAATTTATTTGCAAATGTAATCGAAAGAGGTGGAGAGTACTAGGAACCTGAGGAGACTTTTTGTCACTTAGCTTCCAGGTAAAACCACAGGCTGTTTTCAAGAAGAGACTTTTGATGACCTGTGTGAAAGCTCCTTTTGAGCTAATAATAATAATAATAATAATAATAATAATAATAATAATAATAATAATAATAATAATAACAACAACAAAAACAACAATATTTTTGCAAACCGAAATAATTCTCATGAATCCATTTGATTCAAAACATTTGCGAAGAACAAAAAGGTCAACGAATTGCGGCATAACCCGTAACTTACGAAAAGTTAAATTATTGGTGCACGAAGCATTTTATTTACCCACGAAGCACTTGACTTCACTTAGGTGCATACTCAAAGAGCTTCACTACATGCTTGAAAACAAAATTTCGCTAAACCAGCCTTTCAGCTGTAAGTCGCAGCATTCTGGTCTCGACCCTTATTGATTGGTCCATCTCTTTGGTAGGCATACTCTTGAGCTTTCTTGAGATGATTTCTTGACGTAGTTAGAGTCTGGTAGTTGGGGAATATGTCAGAACCACGTCAACCATTTTTTTGTTTCAAATAATATTCCTGAAAAATCTGTTACTATTAAGTCTCTTACTGATGTATTTCTTCCTTTCCTACTGTGAGGAATATGACACAAGGTTTGGAAAATGGAATTGAAAAGTCAGCGCCCACGCGGAAAAGCACTCTGACCTGTAAAAAATTCCACGACAGCACCGTCGGTATTCCCCGGTAAGGACCCCTCAGGCGACTAGCAATAAGTTAACCTCCTTCTCAGAGACGGAATACAAAGCTTGGTTTCATTTCCAAGGCAAAAAGGTTAAAAAAAAAAAAAAAAAAAAAAACGTGACGTCTTAACCGATGTCTTTATCAGCCGACCGGAAGTTCGGAACGTTAAAATTAAGCGTAGTCAATCCAACCGATACGATGACTTGCGAAAATGGCGACGCAAAAACCGACCCCTCCTTGTAGAAAACTGGCCAGTTGAGGGTGAAGCAATTACTTTTTTAGGCCAATTTTTCGATATTTGTCGTCAGAGACGTCGAGCTTCAAAACGATACCAATCTCGTCAGGATCCGTGGCATCTGTCAAAAGTTTTTGAAATACATACATACATACATACATACATACATACATACATACATACATTCACACAAACCGACGATTGAGATAGACTAGCCTGGGTTCTCGGCGTTGCCCGGGGGTTTGGAGGTGTGTGTTGAGCAAAAAAACATAAAAATGTGGTAGTATATAGGCAGGCTTGAATCTGTACCAGGAAGGAGGAAGAGAACGTGAACCCCTCCCAAAACGTGACGTCTTTGCCGTTGCGTCCATCGCCAAACCGGAAGTTGCGAAGGTTTAAATTAAGACTAGACAATCGAAAAGAGAAGATGACTTTCGAAAATATCGGCGACAAAAGCGACTCCTCCTTGTAGAAAAGTTCCCAGTTGAGGGTGAAGGAATTAATGTTTTTAGTAATTTTTCCGATATTTGTCGTTTGAAGGGTCGAGCTTCAAATTTATACTGATCTCGTAAAAATCCGTCGCTTCTGTCAAAAGTTTTAGTCAGATATACATACATACATACATACATACATACATACATACATACATACATACATTTAAACAGACATATGAGATTTATATAATAGATAAAAAAATCACAAATTAGTCTCTTTCTTTTTTCGATATCCATCTATTTACAGCTACGTGGTGAAAATGAACAAACGGTGAAGTTTTAGGCCTTAACATATATAAATTTTGCACCATGCAAAAAAAGAAATAACTAAGTCCATCATTTGCCCCTACCCCATTTAGCCCCCAAAGTACCCAAGGCTTTAACATATTTAAATTTGAGTTCAGCACCACGCAAAACTGCTAAATAGACATACACAGAAAATTTGGACAAATACGGAAAAATAGTCCCAGAAATTGAGTGTTTTAATTAGCCCTAAAAGAGCCCCTGAGGCACACCCAAGAGTTATCGCGAAGTATAGACAAACAAAATTATATAAAAATCAGTTAGTTACAACTTTTCAGAAAGTTTTATAAAAATCCAAGGCATCAATTTTTTCTAATAAGCACAAAAGTGTCAATTTTAGCCATTTTAACCTGAAAAGCACCATAAGGGAGGACAACCGGAGTTTTCTCGGAAAATCCGTTCTGTTACTTTTTTACTGATATCATGTTTAATGTTTGTGCAAAATTTCAAAAATTACAAGTTGTAGTTATTGAGAAAAGTGCGGACAGACGGACGTACGAACGGACATGGGTGAATTTACAAGTCCACCCTACTTTTGTCAGGGGACAAAAAAAAAAAAAAAACCGTAGGGAAATAGACGTTGATTAACCCAACATTAGTATGGTGATAGATTTGTTTGTTTGCATGCACATCAATATCTGTCTCTGTTTCATCGTCACAAAATTGAAAATTGATTTACGAAAAAGAACGCAATCTAGGTTGAATGTCGGCGGTGACGAGGGTGCATTTCAAGCATGCAGTGTACAATCACTGCTAAAGACTAAGGTATATGTGTCATTTCAAATGCAGAGAGCAGTTAATATCGTGAGTTATATTTAGCTAAATTTAGTCTTAGACGGGTAAAACTGGTAAGGATTGGTTGGTTGATTGGTTGTTTTACGGCATATCAACCCTTTTCGGGTTATTTAATGCCGAATCCAAAGATTTTGAAGAAACTTTTTTTAATAGAATATATTTGTTGTTTTCAAGTTAATTTCTATTTAATACATAGTTGGGACCCTAACAGGTACTACCACTCCGGGTCAGAGTGGACCTGGGAGCAATGGTAATTAAAGGGCGGCTCCACACTCCTCAAAGCCCGCAAGCTGGGGCCCTCACCACTGGATATAGTTTATGGTCAAATCCAGAACCGACTGGTAAGGAAGCCTGATCTGAAGATTCAGGTAGCTCTGATTTTCATGAAATTTTAACAATGTGTGTGAAACATTCATTAATAAATATTTCCAAAAATTCTAGTTTCTTTGGAATAAAATGCTTTTAGGAGGCACAATATGAACAGAAACTTCCATTTGAAAAATCAAGTATTTCAGATTTGTATTAAATTTAATCCGTAGCTATGAAATAAAGCAAGATTCCGTGAATTTCACTCTTTATCTTTGTACCTAAACCTAAACGTAGATTCCACGAACAAAGCTTTTTTTCTTAGAACTGCACACCTGTGGAACTCTCTTCCGTTTACCTGCTTTCCAGCTGACTACAATATGGCCGTCTTCAAGTCCAATGTAAACAAGTTCTTGATGAGCCGTTTATCTTGAGTAATTTAATTTACCAAATTTACACTTCTAACGATTACTATGATATTGTCCTTATTGTATATGAGCACAAACTTTCATTTGAAAATTCAAGCATTTCAGATTTGTATTAAATCTAACCCATAGCTATTAAACATCAATAAAGTAAGATTCCCTGAATTTCATTTTCATCTTAAGACCTCTTATGCTTGACATTTGAGACGTTTTCTAGATGATGAATTTTGATCCAAATTCGAATGAACATTTTCGACATAAGCTGATTTTAATCTTCGTGAGGGGGGGGGGTTAGATAAAATTGGTTCCAAACTATTTTGTTCAGGGAATTTATTTAATCGGTCTTGAAACGGATATGTTAGTTTACTTATGTTGGAAAAGCAGCACTGAAGAAACAAACGTTGATTGACTCACATTTAGTATAATAATAGATATTAATATCTAAACGAATAAATCTACAGTTCCGGCATTAAATGGGCTGAAGTGTTTGCTATCTCCTAAAACAAATAAACGAAACCTTTTTGAACAAGTTCTTTTATCTGACTGATAGCCGTCCACGTTTAAAAAACAAAGAATCAAACGATGTTAAATCCATTACGGCCGCAGGCTTTTCTTTGCCTGCATCAACACAGTTCCCAACAGGTGGCGACACATGGGAAGAATTAATACGTGCTGATATCTATTATACACTGAAGCTGAGCCAATTAACATCTGTTTCACTGAGGATATTACCCTTAGATTCTAATAACAGAAAATATATGTTACAGTATTTCCTGGTTTTGGGATTGAATTATGTTAGCGAGATAAAATAAATTTTAATTGTGTTTCTGAACTTTGCTTTATTACCTCTGACTGTTTATATATAAAATAAATGTACGTTTATACAGTTCGACATCATAGACTTCTATCCCTCGATATTCGAAGAACTTTTTAACATTGACGTGGAATTTTCCTAGGCTTACACAGATATATCCTAGGAAGAAATCCACACTATTAAAAAAATGTAAAACATCAGTTCTAGTAAATAACAATAACCAATGGATAAAAACGAAAATGACAAATTCGTTTGATT
>NC_136489.1:128443338-128510838 GCF_053919585.1 Euprymna scolopes
ACTTTTCAAAGGATTCTTACACTTTGTAAATGATGGATAACCAAATATACAGGACTTGGATTTTCCCTAGAATATGCTAATAAAAAAATCTGCAATTCCTTCTGGGATATCCCACTATTCATTTGACTCCAGTATATTCATTATTTCAATCTTCGGTATCCCTCTTACAATAATACCTCAGTTTTCAATCTCGTTGCTAATAAGAAAAATTAATTATTACCCATATCTATTTTGATTACATTACCTCTGATGAGAATCCACGCATTTTCAATAAATGGCTTAAGGAAAAGACTTTAATAATTATTTGTACTTCTTTGTCAAATAATAAATATTGTTGTAATTATATATAATTTAAATCCAAGTTTCCATCAAAATATTAATGTATATCCGCCATCATTGCAAACATTAATGAGAAATAAATTACATTCCTATATAGTCGCTTTTTATAAGTTAAAAATCATTACAAGAATTTCCTCTCCGAAAATTTTAAAAACAAAAAAATAGGCTTATTATCTTCGACCATTATCATCCTGAACATATCTTACAGTGAAAAATGGAATATTCTAAATCGCTCTGACTGTTCTAATGCTGAATTGTTTTAGACTGAAAATGGAATATTAAAAAAATCTAAAAAACAAACAAACAAACAAACAATTGTTTAAGATTGATAAGTTAGTTATCTCCAGTCATTAGTTGGTGGGTGCTGACCACCACCACTACACCACAGTCACCGCCAACGCCACCATCACCATCACCACATCATCGCTACCAACAAGGCTAAATGTAAATAACATAAAATTAACGTATTTTAGGTGATAACATTATTACCTACTTGAAGTATCATGTGAAAGAAAAATGACAGGGTGCCGGTGTCGATTATAGATATTTTAAACCAATGCATTTCAGGTGAAAACATTACTGTGTACTTAAGTGGCATGTGAAAATAAGTAAAATGATAGGGTTCTGGTGTATTTTGGATCTTTTAAACCAACACATTTCAGGTGAAAAAACTATTAGATACTTACGTATCATGGTAAATTTAGTATAAATTCCAATGTATTTCAGGTCAGAACATTGTTACGTACTTACCATCACCACACCATTCGCCACCACCATCACACCTACTTAAGTATCATGTTAAAAAAATAAAATAATAGAGTGCTGGTTAGATTATAGGTCTTTTAAACGAACGCATTTCAGGTCATTATTACGTACTTGCGTATCATATTGAAATTAGTATAGATTCCAACGCATTTCATATATATATATATATATATATATATATATATATATATATATATATATATATATATATTATTTATACAAACATTAATGGCTACATATGTGCATACATGTTTCTGTAATCACCCACGTTGGGGGATTACGTCTTCAGGCCAAGAATTATCGTCGAAAGTCTCGACGATAATTCTTGACCTGAAGACGTAATCCCCCAACGTGGGTGATTACAGAAACATGTATGCACATATGTAGCCATTAATGTTTGTATAAATAAAATTAATATACCTGCTCTGTTCACTCATTGAGCACTATTTTGGTAGGCACATGTTTTTTCATTGGATGTACTTCTAGGAAACTAAACTCTACTGGCTATATATATATATATATATATATATATATATATATATATATATATATATATAATATAAAAATATAACACGGAAATTACATAATTGTCGATGCAATAATTTATTTCAACCTTATGGTATTTTCAAGCATCTAAACTAGACAATTACATGATACTCAAGTATCAAAAATGTAATTGTCTAGTTTAGATGCTTGAAAGTACCATAAGGTTTAAATAAATTATTGCATCGACACTTATGTAATTTCCGTGTTATATTTTTATGTTATTGCTCTGTTTACCACATTGAGCTCTCATACCCGGATTTCCTCCTGGAATTATTCCATTATAACCCACACACACACACACACACACACACACACACACACACACACACACACACACACACACACATATATATTTACACATTGCTAATTATTGGAAATGAATCAATCGAAAAATATTTATAAGAAAACCATAAAGTACTCTCGATAATTACGGCCCATTTTTTTTCTTTCAACTACTCAGCCTCCTTTTGGCGAACAAATACACTTGGCCTCAAGGGCCAGAGATATTATTCCTGTCCCCGGCTTAACCGTATTTCAGCATATTACGCAACATTTATTGCAATTTTCCCTATTTGTCATATTACGGTTTAATCTTATTTTTTAATCTTCAGCAGCTCTTCTATCGAATACTTATTCTCCAATTTCCGCTATTTTCGAAGCTACTTTTGTTCATGAACTGGACCATCAAAACTCCAGTTACCAACCGCTGATGGCTAAGTTACGTTCTATATCCGGAAAATTTGATTCGTTGTACGATTTCTTTTGGCAGCTTTCGGACTGTCACCACATACAAATTCTTCAATAGCCACATCGTTCATTTTTGAATCAGGGAACTGTGAATACCATAAATACTTAGTGGAGACTTATCTTCTACCACAGCGGAAACGCACTCCTTACTGATTCATTAACTTTAAATATAATGTGAACAGGCATCTCGTTAATCTCTTCATATAGGCCCCAGCAGACATTGTCCAAAATAGTAGCCCTTTACGTCCAAGTTGCAATATGACTTATTTGGGGTGAATAAGAGTAAAAAATAGTTTTTGTAAGGTTAAGTACGGGCACAGCAAAATTCAAAAAGCTGGTGTTCAAAAAAGAAAAATTATTTTTAAACTAGAAGACAAAAAAGAAAAGAAAAGAAAAATACTTCCACTAATGAACGATTAACACCGTTACTATTAATTCAAATAAAACGGTTTCGAGTATGATGTATTAATATTAGTGTTTAAACTCGGCGCTCCCGTAGACCCTAACAATCAATCATTTTCCCGCCTTTCGAATCATGGGATCCAAAATGGCCTCAATTAAACTCTGTTGCTATTTCATCATCTTGGCGCACCATTCTCCCACTTAATTGTGTTAGACCGACAAACTGATAATCATGTTTTTCAATTATAAGCATTCGCGTCGATTATTGATAATTTTCGTCGTTAATAGTTGACTAATGTGGCTGACACTTGAGCCTGACGTCACTCAAGTCTGACCCAGTCTTTCAGGAATACAATTTGAATATTCTTTTGCTTTTCTTTATTAATTGCAATTGCCTGTTGTTCATTCTCACCAGCGACTGACGCTCTCTTATTTACACACAAAACAACAACAATTTAATTGTGTGTCGCGCTGCTTTTTTGTTGCTATTGTGTTTATATCAGCAATATTAGATAATAGGAATAAACGGTTACATGAAGGCTCTTTGCTTATAAAATAAAGCCAAATTTAGCGATAGTACACCCACCGCATTAATTGTTTTTGATGTTTTCGGATTAGTTTACCATGACAATTATCCGTGATAAAGAGAATAGTTACCACTTGGACTTAGAGTTAGTAATAGAATTAAGAGTTTATATTTTTAAAGCCAAAAACGTAAATTTTAATCATTAATCGAGATAATTTAAAAATAATCATGCCAAAAAAGAACCCCCAATTCGGAAAATAAATTAGTATTTGCAGAATATTCCGCAAAACTCAGAAATAAAAAGTAAAAATTAAAAAAAAAAAAAAATCCGCAAAAATCAGAGAACAAATTAATACGGTTTATTAATTCGTCCTTATGCCGTTTTGAAAGTCCTACAGAACTAGTCGCAAAAAATTGGCCAGCCATGTTAGGAGCTAACTGTTCGATATAACCAAATAAACACAGAAAATTACAAATACAAAAATATAGAACAAATAAATTATAAAATATACTTTGAGTATAATACAGTATACTGTGTAACAAATGATAGATGAAATATAAATTATATAAAGAGGCTTAGATGTATGTGTATGTCCAGCGAAAAGACTATAAAAGAAAACTAAAAAAAAGTTGGTATATTTTTTATCTGCATTGCCCAGGATAAATAATATCTAAAATTAAAAAAAATATATTTATTATTTGGGGAAAAATAGACTAGTTTCGTCAGGAGTTCCAGTTTTTATGCACTAATTTAGAAAGAAAATATCAACTTAGTCTACAAGGAATCTATATAAAGGAGAGTTGTCAGTGCATATGTATGTCCAGAGAAGAAATGGGCTGAGCAAAGGAGAAAGAATGGTGGGGAGGGGAAACTAGCCACTTTTATAAAGTCAATTTTTTTAATAGCTAATGAACACATTTAACTGACTGAGTTTGGCATTAAACAATTGTAAAAACATTGATAAACAGCAAAACAAACCAATACGAAACAAAAAAATAAAACCAATAAAAATGAAATAAAAAAAATAAAAAAAACACTTCAAACGAACGATAAGGCTTCATTCTTTAAGCGAATCCTTGCTGATCGTCTCTTGTTAGCAAAGGTCGCAGCAAACATTATTCTCCTCTGTCAAGAATTCCACACTCTCTCGCAGTTTCTGTGTCTGTCATCTTCTCTCAACCCATCCATTTTCTTGCTTTCCGTCAGCGGCAAAAATAAATGAGTATTGTCATCGCGGCCATTTTAAGGCCTCCGTATAAAAGACGAGATTGTGTCTCTATTTCGACACCACATTCATAAAAAATCAAACAATTTTGTTAGGGAAGGTCCTGATAATCTGTAATCTTTTAGCTGATTCTATAGTTGGAGACTTATACGAATCTGAATGTTTACGATTGCGATTTACGGAACAAACCGGAAATAGCCGTAGCAGTTTACGATTTGAAAGCCGCGAAAATGTAAAAAAAAAAAAAAAAAGAAAAAGAAAAAAAGGCCGACAGGTTACGTTAAAGAATATGAATGCAAAATCAGGTTAGATCAGAATTATTATCATTGCCCCTCCTCCTAAATATAATTGACAAAAATAAAAGGCACTTTTGCATTATAGCTTTCTTGGTTTTCATTTTTGAAGATTTCGATTCGGGACAAAGGGAGACAATCACGATTTTTTTTTCTGGAAATGGACGTAATCCTTTGTTCATTATTTTAATTTATTTCAAAATATTAATTTATTGCGGAAACTGTTTGTTTAAAAAAAGTTTTCTTTAAAAAAAAATTAATTTAATAAAATTTCCAGTAATTGATGCTTTCTGCCGTGTTACAGTATTAATGCATTTGTTTTGGTTTTCAGTAAACTTTCGCAAAAATTTCCCAAGTTTCATAAGTGTCTCTCGCCTCCGAATCGAACTGTACCAAAAATGAAAAAAAAAAAAAAAAAAAGCTAAAATGCAAAAGTGAAAACAAAAATCTTGAAAATGCTAAGTTAAAAAAAAAAAAAAAACTGATTCACATACTGATTTGACGAAATTGATTTAACCCAATCTAAACAGGAAAGAGTGGACTCACTTTAAGCCAAAGGAAAAATGAAAATGTTGTTTCATTAATGTTAGTACTAATTTTTGGTCCCCCGACAAAAGGAGGTTGGACCTGTAAATTAAGTATTGTTCGTTTGTCCGTTCGTCTGTCCGCACTTTCTCAATAACTGTGCTTTGGAATTTTTAAAAAATTCTGCACACACATTAAACATGATATGAGTAAAAAGGTAACAGAACGGATTTTCCGGGAAAACTCCGGTGCCCCCCCCCCCAGGGGTGCCTTTCGGGTTAAAATGGCTAAAATTGATACTTTTGTGCTTATTAAAAGAAATTGATGCCTTGGATTTTTATAAAACTTTCTGAAAAGTTGTAACTATCTGATTTCTATATAATTTTGTTTGTCTATACTTTGCGATAACTCTTGGGTATACCCCAAGGGCTCTTTTAGAGCTAATAAAAACACTCACATTTTTGAGACTATTTTACCATATTTGTCCAAATTTTTCTGCGTATGTCTATTTAGCCGTTTTGCATAGTGCTGAGCGCAAATTTAAATCTGTTAGGGTCCTGGAGACTTTTGGGGCTAAATGGGGATGGTGGGGAAATGATGGACCGTCATTTTTTTTTTTGCATGGTGCAGAACTCAAATTCACATATGTTAAGGTCTAAAACTGCCCCGTTTTTGCATTACCAGGAATTGACGTCACCTCGGGACTTTTGGAGTTAAATGGGGAGGGGGCAAATACTGAACTTAATCATTTTTTTATGCTTCGTTCACTGTGCACTCATGGGAAACCATGCATGCTTCATTTTTTTTTTGGGGGGGGGAAACAACACATGTTCTGCCTTATTACTGTAAAAGTTTTCAGTTAAATCTATATATCTATATCTATATATATCTTTATCTATCTATCTATCTATATATATATATATATATATATATATATATATATATATATATATATATATATATATATGTATGTATATATATGGCTGTATATTTCCCTACATTTTCCGGTCCTGGATATGACCTTAAACTATATCCAGTGGTGAGGCCCCAGCTTGCGGGCTTTGGGGAGTGTGGAGCCACCCTTTAATTACCATTGCTCTCAGGTCCACTCTGACCCGGGGTGGTAGTACCTGTTAGGGTCCCAACTATGGGTTAAATAGAAACTGATTTAAAAACAACAAATATATTCTATTAAAAATTTTTCTTAAAAATCTTTGGATTCGGCATTAAATAACCCGAAAAGGGTTGATATGCCGTAAAACAAAAACAACCAACCAACCAACCCTATATTTTCCCGGAAAATCCGTTCCGTTACTTATTTACTCATATCAATAACTCTGACAATTTTCAGTCTACAGACTCGAGATTTGATATAAGGAGTACTGAGATTTGGGAAAATCTTCTTAATCAGTTTTCGGCCAGAAATTTGACTGTCGAAATTTGACCTTTGAAAGCTCTACCAAACTCTTTCGTCAATTTTGAGTTTAAACACTTGAAATTTTAAATGTAGGTTACTCGGACATGGATTAAACTTTTTATTTTGATTTGACTCCCAAAAAATAAATGTTAAGGGGTTAAGATTGGGGGTCAAAGTTAAAAAAAAAATGTGACCTCTGCGGTCTCTACCAAATTACTCAACCAAGTTTTGGTCTAAACATTTGACATTTTATATAAAGGGTATTCAGAGATAAGGCAAGCTTTTTAAACGGTTTGGGTCGAAAATCTGAGCTACCAAAGGGTAAAAGTTAAAAAGATTTGACCTTTGCGATGTCTAGCAAACTACTCAGCCAATTTTGGGTATAAACATTTTAAATTTATACATAACGGGTATTCAAGCATTTTGATAAGTTTTGGAACGAAAATTTGGCTACCAAAAGGTCAAAGTTGAAAGAGTTAACCTTTGCAGATTCTACCAAATTTCTTCGCCAATTTTGGGTCTAAACACTTGAAATTTTACATGTAGGTAACTTTGACATGGGTAAAACTTTGAATTTTGATTTGAGGCTAAAATAATAAATGTTAAGGGATCAAAATTTGGGTCCAAAAATTACCTCTGCGGTCTCTACGAAATTACTCCGACAATTTTTGGTCTAAACATTTGAAATCTTACATAATGTGTATTCACACGTAAGGCAAGTTATAAACAGTACACAGGGCCCGAGCAAAGCCGAGCTGAACTGCTAGTATTCTTTAGATTAATAAAAACGAATTTCACATTTTGGAATTAATTTATTGAAATCTTCCTATCGCTTGATAATTAGTTCCTATTTCATGCTTGAAATCATTAAAGCGAAACTAATTCATAATAAATAGACAAAACTAATCGACCAGAAAACGAAGACAAAACTAATCGACCAGCAAACGAAGACAAAACTAATCGATAAGAAAAACAAGACAAGACTAATCGATAAGAAAAACAAGACAAGACTAATCGATAAAAAGAGGACAAACGGAAGCGATCCCTTTTCTGCCTCTTTCATTTTCTTCTAGCACATCGACGCGCACCAGACATACGTACATCTACTGTTATTATATACTGGTAGTAATAATAAGGGATATTTTTTAAAATCTATATTAAAAGTGAAGGAAATCATCTTTTTCTCTTTTAATATAATAATTTCTTATTAAGACTAAACCCATCATATTCTCATAAAATTCAATTTGTATACGTGATTATTTCTTCATTTCTTTGTTATTATCAGTTATTTAGATTAAGCGTCCCGTTTTTCCGCATGAATTATATTTGCATACGGGAGTTTTTTCTTTACTTTTTCAAATCGTACATAAATAAATATAAAAGATCTGTTATTATCCAGATTAAGCTTCATCGTTTTTTATCATAAAATTAAATTTGCATCCGTGATTATTTTTTCATTATTATCAGTTATTATTCAGATTAAGTTTCTCGTCTTTGCTGAAAAAATTAAATTTGCATAGCGATTATTTTTCCCTATTTTTTTATTATAATCAGTTATCATTCAGATTAAGTTCCCATATTTGCTCATGAATTAAATGTGCATACATATTATTTTTCCTTACTTTTTAAAAATTATTATCAGTTATTATTCAGATTAAGCTTCTCGTCTTTGATAATAAAATTAAATGTTCACTTTTATTATTGTATAGAATTGTACCTTTTTAGTCGACGAAGCTATATAATTAGATTTTAGAACAATTCATTTTAAAATGGGTTCAATGGAAATGTTTTATCTTCATGACTTCGCTCTCTATTGAGAAACAATGAATACCCCCTGTAAGGGTGATAGCACAATCCTCAATATTGAATTGCCACTGATTTATTTCAATGGCAACGACAAGGCCAGGACGACTAGGATCAATGCCGGGATAAGCAAAAAGCACATACAACACTTAGTATTCTCTAATGGTCACCCATCTGGTACTGACCAAGTTTCACGTTGCTTAACTTCGGTGATCTGATTTGAATCGGGAGGTTAACGTGATTATGTCGTATACCTTAGCGACATAAAATCAATCATCAATCATTACTTTTGCTCTCAGGACTATCTCTCGTTAAAAAATTGTGTGCAAAAGCCAGACATGTCGGTATTAACATAAAATGTCTTAAAAAGATTAATCTTTGTGAACGATTGTCTACTTGGAATTTCATTAGGGTTTGTGTTACTATACATAGATTCGAAAAAGTGATCAGAAATCAAATATATAACAAATAAATGTTATCAAAGGAAAGTTACTCTTCTACCTATCTGCAAAAGTTTTTAGTGTTCTGACTCACTTTAAAAACGTGTAATCGGTTCGAAAATCATACAGTGTTTATCGGTATATTTCAAAAAGCAAAATGGCAGTGTGCTCGCTTTTGAATATATGTTACTGTGACATATGTAGACATATATTCGGTGGATTTCTAACAGCATTTTGTATAATTATTTAGTTTGAACTCATTTTCTCAAACTTACCGTATTCAACAGCGAACACACCGCCATTTTACTTTTTCAAATATACCGATAAACACGGTATGATTTTCGATCCGATTACACGTTTTAAAGTGAGAAAAAACACTAAAATCTTTTGCAGATAGGTAGAAGAGTTACTTATTTTTCATTTGATAACATTTATTTGTTATATATTTATTTTTATGACCACTTTTTCGAATCTGTGTGCAATACAAACCCTTTCATTATTATACAGCAATAAATGGAGCAATTGTGTTTTTCCTCTCTTTTTAATGAACTGAGTATTTTATAAGTCTTTAAATATGTTGACACTAAATGAATTATTGTGTTCAGCGGACATTTCACAAGGCATCCAATCGGAGAAAACAATCCGATCTGTATTTTCTCACGCTTCTGGTTAGATTCTCAAGCGTCCGCACAGAAAGTAGTCCCAGTGAAGATGTCATTGTCAGTTCCAATTGAAGATAACTTGATGGCTATTTCTTTTCTTATAAGTTTTTTTTTTTATTCTGTCTCGCAGAAAACACATTCTTTATAAGAGACACAATTTTCACACAAACCAGCTTACTAAATAGATTAAGTACGTTTCTCTTTAATTTAGTATAACGCTTTCTTCAGAAAAGGAAGATAGAAAAATTTCGCTAAAATTGTAAATTTTAACTTTCGTTGCTACAATTTAGATTTGTACATTTTTTTAAAAATTAACCTGGGTGTCCGGATGTGTGTTGAGCAAAAAAAAAAAAAAAAAGAAAAAAAAAAAAGAAAGTGGTAGTAGGCAGGCAGACTCGAACCCGTACCGTGAAGGAGAAAAAGAACGTGAAAAAAAAAAGTGACGTCGGAAGTGATGAAGTTTTAAATTAAGGCTAGTTAATCAAAAAGAGGGGGATGACTTTTGAAAATATCGGCAAAAAAGCAACCCCTCCCGGTAGAAACGTGCCCAGTTGAGGGTGAAGAAATTAATATTTTTGGCCAATTTTTCTATATTTGTCGTCCGAATGGTCCAGCTTTAAAATGATACTGATCTCGTTAAAATCCGTCGCCTCTGTCGAAAATTTAAGGCAGGACATACTTACATTTAAACAGACATGTGGGAGTTATATTATAGATTATATTTTCTTCACTCTGCCTGTCTATCCGTTCACCTTGGCAAATGGTAAGGACACATCCAGGACGACTAGGATCAAAGCCGAGATGAGCACAAAGCAGCTGATATTCTTTAATTGTCACCGTACCCGGCCGATCTGGCTGAATTTGTATATAGACCTTTGTTAGGAGACGATGTAGCGAACTCAGCATTATGGTATTTGTTCAATGCACAGAGATTCATACGAATTAATCGGGATCAGTAACCACAATACCACATTTACTCTAGAAGTTTTCTCGGAAATTACTTTGCCGATCTGACTGAAAATTTGCATGGACAATTGTTATAAGGTGCAGCAACTCCGGGCTTTGATAAATGGTGAATCCCTGTGAATATATATATATATATATATATATATATATATATATATATATATATATATATATATATATATATATATATAAATTCTCTCTCTCTCTATATATATATAGTCATCCACATACAGTACTGTTTCGCTGTTTCACAGCTCATCAGTATATATATATGTGTGTGTGTGTGTGATCTACATATACTACTGTTTCGCTGTATCACAGCTCATCAGTTCGGCTAGACAGGATCGAAATGACAGTCGGAGCTTCTAACGGCTACTGCTATGCGGGTAGTGAATTAACAATGTTTTGACATTGCCCAAACGCCTATGCTCAATTTGTTTACACAAAGATCATCGCTTAATACGCTGATGGCAGTTTGTATATCACTTCCCAATATGCTCAACCCAAGATAGAGAGCATTATAGTCATCCATATACAGTACTGTTCACAGCATATACACACATATATGATTATTAAAATCGATAAAATCCGACTATATGAAATTTAAAATGGAGGCGGAGAGACCTAGAGGCTCGACGTTTTGCCCGTCTTATGCAGGCTTTCTTAAAGGGGATGGTCAATGACGAGAGAGAATAACGTTTAGGGCTATATATATATATATATATATATATATATATATATATATATATATATACTAATAGGGGGGAGTCTTTATGTAAATTAAAAATTTATATACATATTTACAGTTTATGATTATAAAAAAAATGGTATAAAAGAAATTAATAAGGGAAATTGTAGGGTTATTTGTATCTAAATTACTTTCATTGATAATGGTTTTTGACAGATAGGGAGAAATATGGAAGGAACCTTTTCTTTGCTTAATAGTATTAGTAGATTGACAAATGAGAGCAGATGCAATTAAACGACGTCTAGATTGATTGTGTATGTGTTTTAGAAGTATCGCATTATTAAAATCAAACTGATGATCATTCTCCATAATGTGACAGAAAATAACATTAAGTGTATTATTATTTTTCACATCTCTTTTGTGTTCATATAATCTCTTATTAAGATCACGTTGCGTTTCTCCTATGTATATTTTTCCGCAATCAAGGAAGTGTATGGAGTATACTCCGGCTTTGATTTTAGTATTAGTATTAGATACAGATTTGTGATATTTGGATGCCGATTCTGTTTAGATTTTTGTAAATGGTGTTATTATTATTGTTAGTGGGTAGGATTAGTTTTCTTCTATGTGTTTAGTTATTTAGGATGGGGGGATGTCTTGATTCCGGTGACAGTAAATATTTAGATCCTTTCTTTTTGCGTTTAGTAAACAAGGCCGATAGCCATTAGTCGCGTGCTCTCGTGTAATGAATGAATGCGTGAATGTATGATTGACATGAAATTCTTATAAATAAACTAAAATGACCGAAAAATGGGCTGAAATGACTTAAATAAATAAAAAGTAAATGACTAAGAATGACTTTAATGAACTTAAGGATGAATTGAATCACCTTAAGAATGACTTGAATGCTTAAAAAATAACTGGAATCCTCAAAAACAACTTGAATGATCTGAAGAATGACTTGAATGGCTTTGAGACTGACTGGTTGTAAAGTGGGTGATTTTTTTACATTAAATTAATACAGAAAAGTGATCCCCCACTTTATATCACAAAGTTACAAATATAAGTACAGCATGTAGTAAGAACAGATGGTATTTATTTGCTCCCCCACCGAGCAAATTAGGCACAAGGCCGATTTTTAATGTGAGGAGTGAAGGGAGGGGGAAGGGAAAAAGGGGACCAGCTCCCGAGAGGAGGGAAATGGGAGCTGGTTAAAGGTCAAGCATGTGGGGTTGCCCCCACATCTGGTCTTTGCTAGTCATAGCTAGTCCTAGCTAGTCATAGCTTGCAGTATCTGCCGGAACAGCTGGTATTTATTTGCTCCCCCACCAAGCAAATTAGGCACAAGGCCAATTTTTAATGTGAGGAGTGAAGGGAGGGGGAAGGGAAAAAGGGGACCAGCTCCCGAGAGGTGGGAAATGGGAGCTGGTTAAAGGTCAGGCATGTGGGGTTGCCCCCACATCTGGTCTTTGCTAGTCATAGCTAGTCATAGCTTGCAGCATCTGCCGGAACAGATGGTATTTATTTTCTCCCCCACCGAGCAAATTAGGCACAAGGCCAATTTTTAATGTGAGGAGTGAAGGGAGGGGGAAGGGAAAAAGGGGACCAGCTCCCGAGAGGTGGGAAATGGGAGCTGGTTAAAGGTCAGGCATGTGGGGTTGCCCCCACATCTGGTCTTTGCTAGTCATAGCTTGCAGTATCTGCCGGAACAGATGGTATTTATTTGCTCCCCCACAGAGCAAATTAGGCACAAGGCCGTTTTTAATGTGAGGTAAAAACCAGCTCCCCTAAAAGTAGGCAAAAAGGGGGAACTCTGGTTACCAAAAATAATAATTGTCCCAGTATAGAGGGTTTCCCCTCCATTGACTGGTACAAATTATCTTAAGTGCAGTATCTGCCGGAACAGATGGTATTTATTTGCTCCCCCACCGAGCAAATTAGGCACAAGGCCGATTTTTAATGTGAGGAGTGAAGGGAGGGGGAAGGGAAAAAGGGGACCAGCTCCCAAGAGGTGGGAAATGGGAGCTGGTTAATGGTCAGGCATGTGGGGTTGCCCCCACATCTGGTCTTTGCTAGTCATAGCTAGTCATAGCTTGCAGTATCTGCCGGAACAGATGGTATTTATTTGCTCCCCCACCGAGCAAATTAGGCACAAGGCCGATTTTTAATGTGAGGACTGAAGGGAGGGGGAAGGGAAAAAGGGGACCAGCTCCCGAGAGGTGGGAAATGGGAGCTGGTTAATGGTCAGGCATGTGGGGTTGCCCCCTCATCTGGTCTTTGCTAGTCATAGCTAGTCATAGCTTGCAGCATCTGTCGGAACAGATACTACACTTTGATCTTGTTTATATATTTTATTGAGAAAGAAAAAATTGAACATAAAAAACGTACAAAAAATTCAATTCAACAAAATTAGGCACAAGGCCCTACAAGAAGTTGGGAGGGGGAGGGTACAGGGTCTTTTTGACTATGTAACAGATGAGACTTTGAAGTCTTACTCTTGACTGGCAACATTTACCAAAATACCTCAATCACTCTGTGGATCCTAATCTAACTAATAACCCCAGCGTTCAATGTAAAATTTAACTATGTACAATTTGTATATTCATTTCTGTATGTTGTGTGTGCATTTTTTTTTTTTTTTTTTTTTTTTTTTTTTTTTTTTGTGTGTGTGTATGTGTGAGAAAATAAAGTTCGATTTCATTAGAAAGAGTTCTTGAATTAATTGGCATAAAATGTTCGTGGAGTGGGAAAAAACTAATGAAAATGTTCATTTCAAAAAAAAGGAAAAAAACTACTAATGTGTTGTTAGTAAGACCCCCCTGTACTATTCTATGTGGCTAGATCCCCCACTGTTTTCCGGGGAACCGAAAACAAGCAGAGCATCCCTAATGGGGTTTGGGGAAGTCGCCTTAATGGAGGTGGGAGAAAATAAAGCAACGGATGGAGGGGGTAGGAAGGTGACCTCTGAGTAGGGGGATGACCGGGAGCATCAGAAAATAAAGATGAGGAGCAGGGGGGTTGGGCAGACTCAGAGGTTCTCTAATACCAAAAAATAAAATCAGGAGCAGGATCTCATTTGTACCACCAGTCAAGAGTTACTTTACTGAACTTATAATGCTAACCTAGGCGGGATGGGTTCCGTAGGACCCAGCACCGCCCATGCCATGCCTAAGGAGGGAACACGTATTGAAACTTGGCTCCTCGACGGATGCACAAACTAGTGCTGTGCACCCACCTCTTGTCAAATTCCACTCTAGGCAACCTCTTCCAATCGCATCTGATCTTTACTTTAAGCAAATGTTTAAAGTAAACGATCAGATCCCGATCAGGAACAGATGTCCCTTCGTGGACCAACTTGAGGCGCGCGATCCAAATGGTCATGCGCGCTACTGCTAGGATCGCCAGGAAAACCAAACTTTCCTCCCTGGGGAACGGCGGCTCCATGTTGTACACAAAAGTTCCTACGTCGAGATCGAGCAGACACTCGGCATCGATGCGAGCTGTTACCCCCTCGACGTACCTTAATAGGGGCTGTATCCGGCTGCAACTAAAAAACGCGTGCTCGATTGTTTCGGGCTCGCGTTCGTCACAGCACGGACAGAAGCGGCTGGTATGTTCTTTATACCGGAAAAGTACGTCGAAGAGGGGCAGCGCATTTCGGACCAGTCGCCAAGTCAGGGAGAATTCCGAGTTATTCAGAATCTCCCGTCCCGGCGCCCAACGCCATTGAGAACGGACAACCTCCATCGACCATCCCATCCGCCTACAAAGTGGATCCTTCGCGGTCCCCTCCACTAAATCCCGATACAGTTTCTTCCTTGGCTGATCGAGGACATTGGTCCCCGGCAAAGCTCTAAGAGCGGTTCGGCATTCGGAGAAGAACTTGGACTCCCCCTTCGGTCTACGACGACCTTCTACCGAAGGGTTGGGTTTGAGGTTGGGAAACGAGTTCTCAACCACAGGGACCCAAGGAGCGTCTCCTTCAAGCGAACGACCCAGGAAAGCCAATCTCTCGGCGTTTCTATGACACAAGAGACTGGGCTGACCCAGGCCTCCCTCGCTCGGATTTTGAACACAGACCTCTCTGCAGACATAATGCTTACCCTCGTTCCACAAAAGTGAATCGAGGCGCCCTTGTAAGCGGGTTAGTCGTTCTGCAGGGAGAGGAAGTACAGACAAACGGTAAAGGATGAGCGGAAAGACGTATGTAGCACACGCTTCCGCCCGACCCTTCAAGGACAATTTCCTTCCAATCCAAGTCTTTACTGACGATTTGACCTTAGACTGTACTTCCGACCAATTCTTTTCCAGCTGAAGTCCCGGTCCAAACCAGACACCGAGAATGCGGACCGGTCCATCGGTCCAGCTGAAAATACCTGGAAGCGAGTTTACCCCGGTCCAGGCCCCCAACCGCAGGCCAACAGACTTGCTACGGTTGAAGATGGCCCCTGTTACTTCTTCGTATCGAGCGAGCACCTCGACCACCGCTTGAACGTCCGTGAGGCAAGACACGAACACGGTGACGTCATCGGCGAACGCGGAAACCCTGGCTCGTGTGCCTCCAGGGAGAGCTATTCCGCGCAGGACTGGTGTAGCCGCCTCGTCCCTTAACTTGCGAAGGAGGGGTTCCAACGCCAGGACATACAACAGAGGCGACAGCGGACAACCCTGTCGCACCGACCGAGAGACAGCGAATGACTCCGACAGCTTACCGTTGATCTGCACCGCTACCGTCGGCCTGTCATACAGAACAAAGATCCACTTGCGGAAGTCCGGATTAAATCCGGCGGCCTCTAGCACAGATCCTAGGAACCGATGGTCGACCCTATCGAATGCCTTGGACTGATCCAAACTGATCAGCGCGGCTTCGGCGTCGTCTTCTGTCCCCTCTATGATCGAGCGTATCAAGTGCAAATTGTCTTGAATCGATCTCCCCTTCACAGCATAAGTCTGGTCCGGTTCGATCAAGTCAGTGATGACAACCTGCAAGCGATTCGCAAGAATCTTTGCCAAAATCTTTAACTCTGTGTTTAGCAGAGTCAAGGGCCTAAAATCATCAAAGTTTTCCCTCTCACCATGCCGTTGACCTTTCCTCAGCAATGTGATCACACCCTTGGTCACCTGTCCAGGGATGGAACCCTGGGCAAACCAATGGTTGAACATATCCTTCAGAATAGGGACCAACATGGGCGACAGCCTCAAGTAAAACTCGTAGGGTAAACCATCAAGACCCGGGGATTTGTTATAGCCGACCTGCTTCAACGCAGTAATGACCTCATGTTCAGTAATAAGACCATCACAGCTAGCCGCCCGAGCCGCCGTGAGGCGGGGCGAGTCAGCCAAATAGCTGCCAAACTCATCAACCCTGAGTCCGGGTAGTTGGGTGAAGCGCACCGATAGATGCTCCCGAAACCCCTCGCAGATCTCCCGAGTCGATACTAAGGGGTGTCCTTCCAGGTTATGTACTTTACGAATGTACCCATCCGAACCGCGCCTTAAAGCAGCCTTACGCTCAACAGCGTCAACATTCACAGCCTCGTTAGAAACTTTCTTTAACCTAGCCCTAACTACTTGACCTTCATACCGCTCGCTAGCCAAGCGGTTGAGATCTTGTTTAGCTAGTGCTAACTCTAGGGGGTCCCCCCCCTCCACCGCCCGGGTCAGCTTATCCTCTAAACGCTTCTTTGCCTTAGCCTTATCTATCGCGAGGCGTTGGCTATACTGGACAGAGAAGCGCCTAATTTTGGCCTTGAGACTAACCCACCACTTACTCCCTGTAACCGCCCCCACTAAAGCCCGCTGAATTAGCTCAGTGACCTTCAACCGGTAGTCCTCCAGCTCCAACAAGGTGCTGTTGAACTTCCAGTATCCGGCCAGTTTAGGCCTAGCACTTAAGCTCAAACGGGCCATAACAAGTTTATGGTCCGAGTGTCCTAGCAAGTGGAACGTGGGGCAAGATAGGAAGTCTACATCGCCTCTTCTAACTAACATCCGATCCAAGTAAGTGCTTGGATGGGAAGGCACTACAGGATGCCACGTCCACATCTCCCGCCCCGGATGATCCAGACGAAATCTGTCGACGAGATCGCACGAGGCCATCAGGTCAGACAGACTGCTGTCACACCACGCCGACCCGCTAGTCCCCCCGACCTTATCTATTTTGGGATCAAGGATTGCATTCCAATCCCCCATTAAAACTAACCGTTCCGGATCCACTAAGAAGCCCTCCAACCGTCGAAAAAAGGTTGCCCTCTCTACAGCAGCATTGGGAGCATAAACAGCAACAATCCGAAAAACACTACAATTAACAGCAACATCAACAACAAGCGCCCGCCCGTCCTCGCCTGCGTGAACAACATTCACCGACGCTGACAGGGTGCGACTCACTAGCAAGGAGATTCCACGACTATAGGTATTGCCATATGCTGAGTAGACATCGTAATCGTTTACCAGCACCTGACAATCCCCGTCACAAACAAAGTGGGTCTCCTGGATAGCGGCGATATCTACCTTGAGGGACACCAAGTCTCTCACAACGCGCGAGGCTTTGCTTCGACACCTGATGCCCCTCACATTCAATGTAGCCAAGTTCAAAGACATGATCACTTACCTCAAGCACTGTCACAGACGGGTCTGAAATCCTGGGCAGTGAGGACATGGCAGGCCTGGCCAAGGCTGCCGGTTAGTAAATCCGATGAAGGTGATCCATCCTTGGCCACGCCCCCCACGTCCAGGGGGAAGGTTAGTTTGAGTGCCCTGTATAGCGATGGGTGTACATACATGGGGATTCTACCCTCACATTTAAAGAAAATGTTGGTCAGTGAAGGATGGTCCCTATCCACCAGCTGCTGGCCTGGGATCGCATTCTTCGCTGCCCTAATCATTGCCCACATTCCTCCAGTCCTAGCGTCCTTGTTGACCCTAACGAAAGTGGTCAACAAGGGAGCGTCCTTGAATTTAGTGGGGTCTGTTACTAGGTCTCCACCGACTTTTTCAAAGTTTTTGAGTTTATTGTACCGGACCTTCTGTTGTCCTTTAAGGTCCGGAGCCGGTTGGAGAGGGTCTGTTTCACAAATCCTGCTTCCTGGCAGGAAGGGGAGCTTTTTGGTCCGTTCAGTGCGGACTTTGGGAGTGGGGGAGGGGATCTCTTTTGGTTGATGGGGAGGCTGAGCGCTTGGGGAGGGGGTAGCCTGCTCGTTTTCTTCTTTTTGGCTCCTGTCACGGGATGAGGGGCGGGAAGAGTTTCTTGGGGCCTTTATAGGAGAGGGGGAAGGTTGTTCAGGTTGCTGGGGTGTTGGGATCACAGGGGGCTCATCCTGTGTTATTGTTGCGAGGGAGTCCTTCTCAGTCTCAGTGGGGGTAGGAGGGTTTGCGCGTGTCTTGCGGCTTTTCCTCCTCCTGGCCCTCCTGATCTCTGTTGCGCTCAGGGCCATAGAGACTGTTGTTGTCTCTTCCTCTGCCTCTGACGCGGCCTCCTCCTCAGATTCTGGTAGTTTCCTCTTGTTTGAGGAGGAGGGTGTCTGTGTGTCCATTTTCTCTGTCTCGCTCTTCGGTTGTTCTTGGTCTTGGGTGACTGTCTGCAAGGATGGCTGTTTGTTGATCTTGCCTTTCTTTACGACCGTCACCCAGCCTGTCGGTGCCTCTGGAGGATTTGCGGCCGGCGCGGGATCCGCGGCTTGATTTGTTGTCACGCTTGTTCCCGCCGCTTTTGTGGGCTTCTTCCCTCCATTCCTCTTTGGACAGTCCTTCGCCATATGCCCTTGTTGTGTGCACAGCCAGCAATGAGGCCTCCTCCCTTCCACTATAAGGGAGAGTGTCCACTCTCCGAACTTGAGTGTGGCTGGGATGGCGTAGAATCCAGCCTTGTCCAGGACCATCTGTACTTTGTAGTCCCCGGTCATGATGTTTCTTAATCCGCGGACCGGGGTGACTTCCTCTACGTCTCCATACTGGCTTAGGATAGCCCCCAGTTGTTTGGCCTCCATATAGCAGGGGACGTTTAGAGCAGAAACATTTGCTCTCCTCTTGTTCATATAGATGGGTTGGAGCTTTATGTTCCTGCTCTGATGGCAGGTCCTGGACAGCCTGACTGCGTCTTCGGAGGTGGGGAGCAGAACATCCCACTGTGCGTAACTCCTTCTACAGATGTAGTTGGCGGGAATGTTCTGCTCCAGCAACACGTTCATCATGGTGTCCTTGTTGACGCCCGTCAGACCCCTTGTCTTGGTGTCTGAAGTTATCAGTGAGAGCACTCTTTTCTCCAGAACTTCCACTTGACCCGGGAGGGGTTGGATGTTGTTCCCCTGGGTATACTCCTTGTAAGTTGAGTCGAAGAGTGCTCTGTAGTCTTCGGGCGTCAACTTCCCTTGCTGCTCTTTGGGGCCCCATGCCGGTCCTCCATCCTGGTGGGTGTCAGCTGGACTCGGGTTGGGGGGCGTAGCTGGTGTTGTGGGGCTCTCCATTGTTATGGGCATTTTTGGTTTCGGAACGGGGCCGTTACCAGGCAAAGTAGGCCATTGTGTCTTTGGCGTTGTTTCGTCCTGGCTTGGTTTTCTCTCCGGGCCGCTCCCCTTTCTTATTTTCTTCCTTTGCTGGGTGGCTGTCCCCTTGGGGGATGGAGGTGTCTCCCCTTCTGGTGCCGTGTTCCCAGCTGGAGCGTTGGTGGGTACTGTCAAGGGTGTCTCTCCTTCCAACTTGCTTTTGTTACCACTGGCCGGAGAGTCACCCCTTTTCCGTATTTGGTCCTCTTGGGGAGTGTTGGGGGGCCAATCACTGTCTTCCCCGCCGAATAGTGAGCAGATGGAGGCTATTACGTCTTCATCCAGCGCCTCGGTTTGGTCCGCGGTGCTGATTTCCTCCTTTTCTGTTGGGGAGTCGCCCTTTGGGGGAGCGGGGGATGGGTTCCCCGGTCTTCCTCCCTTGGTTCTGCCGTCCTGGGGTGCAGCTGGTTGGCTGGGTTCTGCACTTTCCCCAGCTAGTGACTTAACGGCAGCTTTTTCCGCTGGGTTGCCCTCGTGGGGAGCGGTTGCAGGTGCTTTTCGGGGGGTCGCCGCGGGCTGCGGCCCTACCCTCCCGCTTTCTTCCAAGGTCGCCGCGCGCCGGGGCCCTACCTTGTTTCCTGGCGCCGTCTCGCCGGGAGATGCATCAGCTCCCTCACATAGGGAGTCGTTAGCAGTTGAGATGCTGCGCATTTGGGGTGACGTACCCCTCCTGCCTGGCATCGTGGCAGTTGCACTGGCCGCTGGCGCGGACCAAAGTGTAGTGGGGGAAAAGAAAACCCAGGGGAATGGAGGGGGAGGAGCGGACTTTGAAGAAATTAGAGTTTTTGACTTCCCCTCACGGGGATGTCGGGTTAGCAGCTCAGATCCCCCCGCGAGGGGGGAGAGCAGAGAAGAAAGACGCAGTGGGTGCTAGCGGGTCAGAGTGCCGCGTCGCAATTAAGAGAGAGAGGGGATAGGCATCCCTGCCCACAGAGGGGAGCAGAAACGAAGCACCCGCCCTACCCCACGTCACCCTACCCACTAACTTACCCCAACGGAAGCGAGAAAGAGAACCCTGTCTGCTCGATCCACTGGGAGAGCAGCGAAGATAGACAAAGTTTGGGCCTGGCAGGTCAGAGTGCTGCTCAGGCAATTAAGTGTTGAGAAATTAGACCATCCCAGTCTCGAGAAGTGAGACCGAAACGAAGAAAAAACAACATGCAAAAACAACAAATGAAAAAAGAAGGTCTCAACTACCAGCTAGTGGTGTTGGTCCCGAGATTCCAGTCTCCCAAAAGAGGGGATCGGTTTCCGGGTCCAAGCTCCCACAAATGTGGAGTCGGTCCTCTAGGTCCTGACTCCCCAAAGGAGGGGGTCGGTCCTTGCTAACAAAAGTTAGTAAGAAAAAACACCTTAACCTAGCCCGAAAGCCCGGTGGTGGGTCAAGTTTAGTAACTGAGGGAACAGATACTACACTTTGATCTTGTTTATATATTTTATTGAGAAAGAAAAAATTGAACATAAAAAACGTACAAAAAATTCAATTCAACAAAATTAGGCACAAGGCCCTACAAGAAATTGGGAGGGGGAGGGTACAGGGTCTTTTTGACTACGTAACAGATGAGACTTTGAAGTCTTACTCTTGACTGGCAACATTTACCAAAATACCTCAATCACTCTGTGGATCCTAATCTAACTAATAACCCCAGCGTTCAATGTAAAATTTAACTATGTACAATTTGTATATTCATTTCTGTATGTTGTGTGTGCATTTTTTTTTTTTGTGTGTGTGTGTGTGTGTATGTGTGAGAAAATAAAGTTCGATTTCATTAGAAAGAGTTCTTGAATTAATTGGCATAAAATGTTCGTGGAGTGGGAAAAAACTAATGAAAATGTTCATTTCAAAAATAAGGAAAATCTACTAATGTGTTGTTAGTAAGACCCCCCCTGTACTATTCTATGTGGCTAGATCCCCCACTGTTTTCCGGGGAACCGAAAACAAGCAGAGCATCCCTAATGGGGTTTGGGGAAGTCGCCTTAATGGAGGTGGGAGAAAATAAAGCAACTGATGGAGGGGGTAGGAAGGTGACCTCTGAGTAGGGGGATGATCGGGGGCATCAGAAAATAAAGATGAGGAGCAGGGGGGGTTGGGCAGACTCAGAGGTTCTCTAATACCAAAAAATAAAATCAGGAACAGGATCTCATTTTTACCACCAGTCAAGAGTTACTTTACTGAACTTATAATGCTAACCTAGGCGGGATGGGTTCCGTAGGACCCAGCACCGCCCATGCCATGCCTAAGGAGGGAACACGTATTGAAACTTGGCTCCTCGACGGATGCACAAACTAGTGCTGTGCACCCACCTCTTGTCAAATTCCACTCTAGGCAACCTCTTCCAATCGCATCTGATCTTTACTTTAAGCAAATGTTTAAAGTAAACGATCAGATCCCGATCAGGAACAGATGTCCCTTCGTGGACCAACTTGAGGCGCGCGATCCAAATGGTCATGCGCGCTACTGCTAGGATCGCCAGGAAAACCAAACTTTCCTCCCTGGGGAACGGCGGCTCCATGTTGTACACAAAAGTTCCTACGTCGAGATCGAGCAGACACTCGGCATCGATGCGAGCTGTTACCCCCTCGACGTACCTTAATAGGGGCTGTATCCGGCTGCAACTAAAAAATGCGTGCTCGATTGTTTCGGGCTCGCGTTCGTCACAGCACGGACAGAAACGGCTGGTATGTTCTTTATACCGGAAAAGTACGTCGAAGAGGGGCAGCGCATTTCGGACCAGTCGCCAAGTCAGGGAGAATTCCGAGTTATTCAGAATCTCCCGTCCCGGCGCCCAACGCCATTGAGAACGGACAACCTCCATCGACCATCCCATCCGCCTACAAAGTGGATCCTTCGCGGTCCCCTCCACTAAATCCCGATACAGTTTCTTCCTTGGCTGATCGAGGACATTGGTCCCCGGCAAAGCTCTAAGAGCGGTTCGGCATTCGGAGAAGAACTTGGACTCCCCCTTCGGTCTACGACGACCTTCTACCGAAGGGTTGGGTTTTAGGTTGGGAAACGAGTTCTCAACCACAGGGACCCAAGGAGCGTCTCCTTCAAGCGAACGACCCAGGAAAGCCAATCTCTCGGCGTTTCTATGACACAAGAGACTGGGCTGACCCAGGCCTCCCTCGCTCGGATTTTGAACACAGACCTCTCTGCAGACATAATGCTTACCCTCGTTCCACAAAAGTGAATCGAGGCGCCCTTGTAAGCGGGTTAGTCGTTCTGCAGGGAGAGGAAGTACAGACAAACGGTAAAGGATGAGCGGAAAGACGTATGTAGCACACGCCTCCGCCCGACCCTTCAAGGACAATTTCCTTCCAATCCAAGTCTTTACTGACGATTTGACCTTAGACTGTACTTCCGACCAATTCTTTTCCAGCTGAAGTCCCGGTCCAAACCAGACACCGAGAATGCGGACCGGTCCATCGGTCCAGCTGAAAATACCTGGAAGCGAGTTTACCCCGGTCCAGGCCCCCAACCGCAGGCCAACAGACTTGCTACGGTTGAAGATGGCCCCTGTTACTTCTTCGTATCGAGCGAGCGCCTCGACCACCGCTTGAACGTCCGTGAGGCAAGACACGAACACGGTGACGTCATCGGCGAACGCGGAAACCCTGGCTCGTGTGCCTCCAGGGAGAGCTATTCCGCGCAGGACTGGTGTAGCCGCCTCGTCCCTTAACTTGCGAAGGAGGGGTTCCAACGCCAGGACATACAACAGAGGCGACAGCGGACAACCCTGTCGCACCGACCGAGAGACAGCGAATGACTCCGACAGCTTACCGTTGATCTGCACCGCTACCGTCGGCCTGTCATACAGAACAAAGATCCACTTGCGGAAGTCCGGATTAAATCCGGCGGCCTCTAGCACAGATCCTAGGAACCGATGGTCGACCCTATCGAATGCCTTGGACTGATCCAAACTGATCAGCGCGGCTTCGGCGTCGTCTTCTGTCCCCTCTATGATCGAGCGTATCAAGTGCAAATTGTCTTGAATCGATCTCCCCTTCACAGCATAAGTCTGGTCCGGTTCGATCAAGTCAGTGATGACAACCTGCAAGCGATTCGCAAGAATCTTTGCCAAAATCTTTAACTCTGTGTTTAGCAGAGTCAAGGGCCTAAAATCATCAAAGTTTTCCCTCCCACCATGCCGTTGACCTTTCCTCAGCAATGTGATCACACCTTTGGTCACCTGTCCAGGGATGGAACCCTGGGCAAACCAATGGTTGAACATATCCTTCAGAATAGGGACCAACATGGGCGACAGCCTCAAGTAAAACTCGTAGGGTAGACCATCAAGCCCCGGGGATTTGTTATAGCCGACCTGCTTCAACGCAGTAATGACCTCATGTTCAGTAATAAGACCATCACAGCTAGCCGCCCGAGCCGCCGTGAGGCGGGGCGAGTCAGCCAAATAGCTGCCAAACTCATCAACCCTGAGTCCGGGTAGTTGGGTGAAGCGCACCGATAGATGCTCCCGAAACCCCTCGCAGATCTCCCGAGTCGATACTAAGGGGTGTCCTTCCAGGTTATGTACTTTACGAATGTACCCATCCGAACCGCGCCTTAAAGCAGCCTTACGCTCAACAGCGTCAACATTCACAGCCTCGTTAGAAACTTTCTTTAACCTAGCCCTAACTACTTGACCTTCATACCGCTCGCTAGCCAAGCGGTTGAGATCTTGTTTAGCTAGTGCTAACTCTAGGGGGTCTCCCCCCTCCACCGCCCGGGTCAGCTTATCCTCTAAACGCTTCTTTGCCTTAGCCTTATCTATCGCGAGGCGTTGGCTATACTGGACAGAGAAGCGCCTAATTTTGGCCTTGAGACTAACCCACCACTTACTCCCTGTAACCGCCCCCACTAAAGCCCGCTGAATTAGCTCAGTGACCTTCAACCGGTAGTCCTCCAGCTCCAACAAGGTGCTGTTGAACTTCCAGTATCCGGCCAGTTTAGGCCTAGCACTTAAGCTCAAACGGGCCATAACAAGTTTATGGTCCGAGTGTCCTAGCAAGTAGAACGTGGGGCAGGATAGGAAGTCTACATCGCCTCTTCTAACTAACATCCGATCCAAGTAAGTGCTTGGATGGGAAGGCACTACAGGATGCCACGTCCACATCTCCCGCCCAGGATGATCCAGACGAAATCTGTCGACGAGATCGCACGAGGCCATCAGGTCAGACAGACTGCTGTCACACCACGCCGACCCGCTAGTCCCCTCGACCTTATCTATTTTGGGATCAAGGATTGCATTCCAATCCCCCATTAAAACTAACCGTTCCGGATCCACTAAGAAGCCCTCCAACCGTCGAAAAAAGGTTGCCCTCTCTACAGCAGCATTGGGAGCATAAACAGCAACAATCCGAAAAACACTACAATTAACAGCAACATCAACAACAAGCGCCCGCCCGTCCTCGCCTGCGTGAACAACATTCACCGACGCTGACAGGGTGCGGCTCACTAGCAAGGAGATTCCACGACTATAGGTATTGCCATATGCTGAGTAGACATCGTAATCGTTTACCAGCACCTGACAATCCCCGTCACAAACAAAGTGGGTCTCCTGGATAGCGGCAATATCTACCTTGAGGGACACCAAGTCTCTCACAACGCGCGAGGCCTTGCTTCGACACCTGATGCCCCTCACATTCAATGTAGCCAAGTTCAAAGACATGATCACTTACCTCAAGCACTGTCACAGACGGGTCTGAAATCCTGGGCAGTGAGGACATGGCAGGCCTGGCCAAGGCTGCCGGTAAGTAAATCCGATGAAGGTGATCCATCCTTGGCCACGCCCCCCACGTCCAGGGGGAAGGTTAGTTTGAGTGCCCTGTATAGCGATGGGTGTACATACATGGGGATTCTACCCTCACATTTAAAGAAAATGTTGGTCAGTGAAGGATGGTCCCTATCCACCAGCTGCTGGCCTGGGATCGCATTCTTCGCTGCCTTAATCATTGCCCACATTCCTCCAGTCCTACCGTCCTTGTTGACCCTAACGAAAGTGGTCAACAAGGGAGCGTCCTTGAATTTAGTGGGGTCTGTTACTAGGTCTCCACCGACTTTTTCAAAGTTTTTGAGTTTATTGTACCGGACCTTCTGTTGTCCTTTAAGATCCGGAGCCGGTTGGAGAGGGTCTGTTTCACAAATCCTGCTTCCTGGCAGGAAGGGGAGCTTTTTGGTCCGTTCAGTGCGGACTTTGGGAGTGGGGGAGGGGACCTCTTTTGGTTGATGGGGAGGCTGAGCGCTTGGGGAGGGGGTAGCCTGCTCGTTTTCTTCTTTTTGGCTCCTGTCACGGGATGAGGGGTGGGAAGAGTTTCTTGGGGCCTTTATAGGAGAGGGGGAAGGTTGTTCGGGTTGCTGGGGTGTTGGGAACACAGGGGGCTCATCCTGTGTTGTTGTTGCGAGGGAGTCCTTCTCAGTTTCAGTGGGGGTAGGAGGGTTTGCGCGTGTCTTGCGGCTTTTCCTCCTCCTGGCCCTCCTGATCTCTGTTGCGCTCAGGGCCATAGAGACTGTTGTTGTCTCTTCCTCTGCCTCTGACGCGGCCTCCTCCTCAGATTCTGGTAGTTTCCTCTTGTTTGAGGAGGAGGGTGTCTGTGTGTCCATTTTCTCCGTCTCGCTCTTCGGTTGTTCTTGGTCTTGGGTGACTGTCTGCAAGGATGGCTGTTGGTTGATCTTGCCTTTCTTTACGACCGTCACCCAGCCTGTCGGTGCCTCTGGAGGATTTGCGGCCGGCGCGGGAGCAGCGGCTTGATTTGTTGTCACGCTTGTTCCCGCCGCTTTTGTGGGCTTCTTCCCTCCATTCCTCTTTGGACAGTCCTTCGCCATATGCCCTTGTTGTGTGCACAGCCAGCAATGATTCGGAGAGTGGACACTCTCCCTTATAGTGGAAGGGAGGAGCCCTTCCACTATAAGGGAGAGTGTCCACTCTCCGAACTTGAGTGTGGCTGGGATGGCGTAGAATCCAGCCTTGTCCAGGACCATCTGTACTTTGTAGTCCCCGGTCATGATGTTTCTTAATCCGCGGACCGGGGTGACTTCCTCTACGTCCCCATACTGGCTTAGGATAGCCCCCAGTTGTTTGGCCTCCATATAGCAGGGGACGTTTAGAGCAGAAACATTTGCTCTCCTCTTGTTCATATAGATGGGTTGGAGCTTTATGTTCCTGCTCTGATGGCAGGTCCTGGACAGCCTGACTGCATCTTCGGAGGTGGGGAGCAGAACATCCCACTGTGCGTAACTCCTTCTACAGATGTAGTTGGCGGGAATGTTCTGCTCCAGCAACACGTTCATCATGGTGTCCTTGTTGACGCCCGTCAGACCCCTTGTCTTGGTGTCTGAAGTTATCAGAGAGAGCACTCTTTTCTCCAGAACTTCCACTTGACCCGGGAGGGGTTGGATGTTGTTCCCCTGGGTATACTCCTTGTAAGTGGAGTCGAAGAGTGCTCTGTAGTCTTCGGGCGTCAACTTCCCTTGCTGCTCTTTGGGGCCCCATGCCGGTCCTCCATCCTGGTGGGTGTCAGCTGGACTCGGGTTGGGGGGCGTAGCTGGTGTTGTGGGGCTCTCTCTTGTTATGGGCATTTTTGGTTTCGGAACTGGGCCGTTACCAGGCAAAGTAGGCCATTGTGTCTTTGGCGTTATTTCGTCCTGGCTTGGTTTGCTTTCCGGGCCGCTCCCCTTTCTTATTTTCTTCCTTTGCTGGGTGGCTGTCCCCTTGGGGGATGGAGGTGTCTCCCCTTCTGGTGCCGTGTTTCCAGCTGGAGCCTTGGTGGGTACTGTCAAGGGTGTCTCTCCTTCCAGCTTGCTTTTGTTACCACTGGCCGGAGAGTCACCCCTTTTCCGTATTTGGTCCTCTTGGGGAGTGTTGGGGGGCCAATCACTGTCTTCCCCGCCGAATAGTGAGCAGATGGAGGCTATTACGTCTTCATCCAGCCCCTCGGTTTGGTCCGCAGTGCTGATTTCCTCCTTTTCTGTTGGGGAGTCGCCCTTTGGGGGAGCGGGGGATGGGTTCCCCGGTCTTCCTCCCTTGGTTCTGCCGTCCTGGGGTGCAGCTGGTTGGCTGGGTTCTGCACTTTCCCCAGCTAGTGACTTAACGGCAGCTTTTTCCGCTGGGTTGCCCTCGTGGGGAGCGGTTGCAGGTGCTTTTTGGGGGGTCGCCGCGGGCTGCGGCCCTACCCTCCCGCTTTCTTCCAAGGTCGCCGCGCGCCGGGGCCCTACCTTGTTTCCTGGCGCCGTCTCGCCGGGAGATGCATCAGCTCCCTCACATAGGGAGTCGTTCGCAGTTGAGATGCTGCGCATTTGGGGTGACGTACCCCTCCTGCCTGGCATCGTGGCGGTTGTACTGGCCGCTGGCGCGGACCAAAGTGTAGTGGGGGAAAAGAAAACCCAGGGGAATGGAGGGGGAGGAGGGGGAGGAGCGGACTTTGAAGAAATTAGAGTTTTTGACTTCCCCTCACGGGGATGTCGGGTTAGCAGCTCAGATCCCCCCGCGAGGGGGGAGAGCAGAGAAGAAAGACGCAGTGGGTGCTAGCGGGTCAGAGTGCCGCGTCGCAATTAAGAGAGAGAGGGGATAGGCATCCCTGCCCACAGAGGGGAGCAGAAACGAAGCACCCGCCCTACCCCACGTCACCCTACCCACTAACTTACCCCAACGGAAGCGAGAAAGAGAACCCTGTCTGCTCGATCCACTGGGAGAGCAGCGAAGATAGACAAAGTTTGGGCCTGGCAGGTCAGAGTGCTGCTCAGGCAATTAAGTGTGGAGAAATTAGACCATCCCAGTCTCGAGAAGTGAGACCGAAACGAAGAAAAAACAACATGCAAAAACAACAAATGAAAAAAGAAGGTCTCAACTACCAGCGATAGTGGTGTTGGTCCCGAGATTCCAGTCTCCCAAAAGAGGGGATCGGTTTCCGGGTCCAAGCTCCCACAAATGTGGAGTCGGTCCTCTAGGTCCTGACTCCCCAAAGGAGGGGGTCGGTCCTAACTAACAAAGGTTAGTAAGAAAAAACACCTTAACCTAGCCCGAAAGCCCGGTGGTGGGTCAAGTTTAGTAACTGAGGGAACAGATACTACACTTTGATCTTGGCCCGAAGGCCAAGAATTATTTATTTGCTTCCCCACTGAGCAAATTAGACACAAGGCCGTTTGTTTAATGTGGAGAGAGAGGGAGGGGGGAGGGAAAAGGTGACCAGCTCCTGATGGGTGGGAAATGGGAGCTGGATAGTGACAATTGGTATGAAGGGTTGCTCCTACATTGACCAAGGTCTTATATGTGGGATTTCCCCCACATATGGTCTTTGCTTGCGGTATCTGCCAGAACACTTTGATCCCGGCCAAAAGGCCAAGAAAAGGGTATTTATTTGCTCCCCCACCGAGCAAATTAGACACAAAGCCGATTTTTAATGTGAGGAATGAAGGGGAAATGGGGACCAACTCTCCGGGGAGTAGGGGAGTAGAGGAGTTGGATAGTGAAATTGGTATGAAGGGTTGCCCTTACATTGACCAAGGTTTTATATATGGGGTTTCTCCCACATATGGTCTTTGCTTGCAGTATCTGCCGGACAGATACTACACTTTGACCGACAGACCGACCGACCGACCGACCGACCGACCGATGGAGTGACTTATAGAGTCGCTTGCATGCGATAAAATATTGACGTTATTTCAAATTTTTAAAAGTGTTCTATGCAATCAAATTCTTCATTTATACAGGGTGACCCAAAACAAACGGGCCCCCAACTCTAATTAGGCCCCGTTTCTTAGTGTTTTGTACGAATGAAATGAAACTTTGGTCATAACTAGTTTATTATATTCAAAACATCACATCAACACACTAGGGTCTTTGGCCTTTTTTTCTCCGTTCTACAGCATATGTTCTAGATGGCCTCCATTTAGCGTTTGTTTTTCTTTTTGGTCACCCAGTATGTTCCTTGGTGCAAATTCTTAGGACTGAGATAAAAGACAATTATAATACATATTTTTACTAAATCATTGTGATTAGAATAGAAATGTATATAATCCTTTTTATTAGTTACTTTGCGATGGACCTTAAAACTGGGTTGGCTATTATTATTTATTAGACGGATGTCTAGAAAATATATACACATAACAAATAAATGACAAAAGTCTATATTCCCAATTTCAAGATGTTGTCCAGTTTACCGTTTATTTCTTTTAAGAATTCTTGACAGAACCTTTTTTGTAGCACAAAATCATTTTTTTTTAATTATCATATCAATCAATTTCACCCTTAACTCATCAGAAGAAAAAAGCTCGTATCAATTTTTAAATAAAAAATAAAGCTATATGGGCATGATTAAAAAGTCCGATAATTTGGAAAGAGCATGCAATAACCTTTTTTTTTTCATTTTATTACGCCATCTTATTTTATTACGCAATTTTATTATGCCCTCTTTGAAGACATAATAAAATGAAAAAAGTTCTTTCCAAATTTTCGGATTTTGTAATCATGCCTATATATATATATATATATATATATATATATATATATATATATATATATAAGACATATAGGCATGATTACAAAATACGTCCATAAATCTTCTAACCACCCCAACTCAATAATAAAATCTATAGTACCATCCGTCTCGAGAAGAATTCTGCTCTTTCTGTTGATAAAAATTTTTTAATCAAAATGCTGCTTTCTTCAATAAAGCCTTATGGAACTCAGGACACAAGGAAAAGATTAAATACAACCATTATGCTCCTCCTGCAAGCCGCCTTAAATATGTGATCACACACAATATGACTCGTAAGAAACCAGTTCAAATAACAAGATCTGCCGCTATCAATAACAAAGAACCAGTCTACATATATAATCCAAACCAAAATACTAATCGCAATACCTCTAACCCACCCAGTTGCATCAGAAGAAAGAAAAATATTTGGTTTAATCCTCCATAGTCAACCACCTCAGCAGAAACAACCTTCTTAGTGACACGCAATATGGTTTCCGCTCTGCAAGATCTACCGCAGATGTGCTGACGGCTATATCTCACAGGATTAGTGAATCTCTTGACAAAGGCTTCCTTTCTAGAGCAATTGCTCTTGACATATACAAAGCTTCAACAAGGTATGGCATAAGGGTCTACTTCACAAGATTTCCAGCTACGGTATAACTGGAAATGTTTTCTCAATCATTAAATTATTTCTCTCCGATAGGCTCATAAAAGTAGTGGTCGATGGACAAAAATCAGAGGCCTGCAGTATTAATGCTGGAGTCCCTCAGGGGTCAATCCTGGGCCCAACTCTCTTTCTGATCTACATCAATGACCTCCCTAAACACATACTTAAATCATTCGTTGACATCTATGCTGATGACACGACCATCTACGGCAACACATCTAAGGCTGTAAATGACAAAGTTCTCTCTGATTCTCTCTCCTCTGATCTCGAACGCGTGGTTCAGTGGGGAAGAGGTGGCTGGTTACCTTTAATGCATCTAAAACTAAACTCCTATCCTTACATCATCAACGCTCTGATCCCCATCTGGCATCAATTGTGATGGATGGCTCTCGTCTGTGAGAGGCCCCGTGTTTTGCAAGCTTCTGGGTTTGACCTTTACTCCTGATCTGAAATAGAACACGTACATCAAGTCTGTTGCCAAGGTCGCTGGAAAGATGGTGGGATCCTTCTACCGCTCCAGAAAATATCTCACTACTGATGCAATTATCTATCTATATAAAAGCCAAGTACGTCCAAGGATGGAATACTGCTGCCATATCTGGGCAGGAGCTGCTAAAAACAGCCTATCCTGCCTTGATAGAGTACAAAATAGACTTCGTGGCTTAGTGGGGGATGCCCTTTTCTCTACCTTGCAACCTCTCTCCCACAGAAGAGACGTTGCGAGCCTTTCCTTGTTTTATCGTTATTTCCATGGCAGGTGCTCGTCTGAACTCCAATCTCTGCCCCCCCCTCGCCAATCTTTCACGAAAAACACTCGTCTAGCCGAATCCACTGTGAAAATTTTCCCCCACTCTTTATCTGTGCCTAAATCAAAAACGTGGATTCCATGAACAAAGCTTCTTTCTTAGAACTGCACGCCTGTGGAACTCTGTTCCATCTGCCTGCTTCCCCTTCCCACCTGACTACAACTTGGATGTGTTCAAGTTCAACGTTAACAAATTCCTAATGAACCGCCCCCTTAAGTAAACACTTCATCAAATCTCCACACTAACGTAATGTACTTGCAATAAGCCTTATCCCTGAGTGGCTTCCGGGCCTTGATAATTGGTGACCACTGTGTAAAAAAAGAAAAAAAAAAATTAACCTAAATGTCAAAACCTATATACCTAAGGAATTCTTCAACATTGTACAAAACTCTTTCAAATATCCACACAGATATAGTTCTATTTTCAATAAAAATTCAATCAGGATTTCTTATTCAACCATGCCTAATACACAAAGAATCTTAACATCTAATAACAAAAAATTATATATACACATACATACATATATACACACACGAGAGAGAGAGAGAGAGAGAGAGAGAGAGAGAGAGAGAGAGAGAGAGGGAGAGAGAGAGAGAGAGAAATCGATCTTTATCAATTAAAAAAAGTCTGGTTTTCATAACGAAACATTCGGTTAAACTTAGATTCCGTCTTAAGTTATCGAAAATACTGTGTTGCTTTATCTTTTCATTTGATTTTCAATCTTCTTTATTTGTTAATCGCTGGAACCCACTTGAATATAGGTGTAACCATTGTTGAGGCGGTCACTAATTACTCACAAACCTGCGTGGAACATGACAAGTGCCCATCGGGACGTATAATTGGGTGGAGAAATCGGGTGGGGAGAGGGCCGAACTTGCTGTTCATCGAGAACGGGTTACTCTCGCCGGAAAGGCTCTCAAGTGAAAGGCACCCGGGGATGGGGATTTGAGGGCGTTGGAGAATATCGCTAGGGAATCAGTGACAATGAACAGAAATGTTCTCGCCAATTTTCGACAATGTCAAAACAAAGCTAACAACATGCTACGATTGGATGTCATCCCGTGTCTGCTCGAATTCTTTTCGTACATGATAATCTTGGGAAAACAAAACAAAGGAGAGAAAAAAAAAACCTGCTTCTAACAAAATGATATTGCCCCCTATTCCTTACAAACTGGATTGAAACGCTATTCTGAAAATCAGTTTGTCTTCAAAAACAAACATTGTTTCCCCGTAATATAATAAGATGTTTGCGTGACATAAATATGAACTCTTCTCTCTTTATTTTAGATTCAGACTCTCGGTTTAGCAGTCACATCTATCAAAGTTTAAACCATAGAAACAAATCTTTCTTCTATTTTTCAACAGTCTTGAGTAATTATAAGCAATGTGTCGGAGTAAAATAAGATTAACTACTTTACTAGCGACAATACAGAGTAAAACAATAAAATTGTCGCCCCAAAGAAAACAATACTACAGCTTTATTTTAAAATTTTTATTGAAAAAAAAAAAAAAAAATCAATTCAGGTAATTTGATTGTAGTAGAGCTGATATCTATTCAATGTAGCCGCCTTCAGCCTCAATCACCGCCACGATGCAGGTCCGGAACTGGGAGCATGCCTTTTCCACATGCGCCGGCAGGAGCTCGGCGAATACTCGCGAATGGCCGTGCTTAGGATGGCTTTGGTATTGTGGGAGGTCATGTTGGTGATGTTCTCGACGTATGACCAAACGAAATAGTCCAGCGGGTACAGGTTGAGAGAGGAGGGAGGCACACTCTTCAACACACCCAGGTACACTTTGGTGTTGATTTTCGATCTCTGTCCCATTAAGGATTGCTTTATAAGTATTTTAATGGTGGATGCTCTGACGAGCTACAAGCTCTTGTACCCCCCCCCGACGTAAATAACCCCGTCAAACCCAACAAGCAGCAAAGTACCACTCCTACACAGTGGAGATCCCTAGATACAAGAAAGCCTTCCACTCTAATAGTTTCTTTTCCAGAACTGCTAGGCTTTAAAATTTCCTTATGGGTTCCTGCTTCCCCAACTGTACTGACATGCAGAAGTTCAAGTGTAATGTGAATAGACATCTAGCTTCTCAACTCCCTAAATAGTATTCTTGTAACTTATGTAGCCCTCTACATCAAAGTGCCACTGTGTCTTGTTTGGGATCAAAATGTAATTACGATGCCTCCGTTCATTCTCGAAAGACAAAGGATACCCCCTGTAGGAGCAACTATGCATGCAATTCTGAGACAAGGGTTCTGCAATCCTCAACCACACCTCTCCCAAATCGGCACTGTTTGAGTCCAGTGGCAAGAAGACGTCCAGGACGACTGGAAACAATGCAGAGATAATCGCAGAGCACATGCAGCTCCTGGAAGTACAAATGTACTGACCAGGTTCAACATTGCTTAACTTCGGTGATCTAGCGGGAACCGGTGTGTCGACGTGATTATGCCGTATAAGCATAATGTAATAATAATATGTTATTACAAAAAAGATAGGGAGTGTTAAATGACGTAAGCGGGACACGAGACGCGAAACACGGCGATGAAGAAGGAGGACACGAGAATTTATTAGAAGGCGAAATCTGAGAAATGTGTTGGCACTTAACTCTTAAAATAATACCCATTGTAAAATAATGGGGGTCTCTATCGCAAAAATATTCTTTTTTTTTACATAGGAGTCACCACTTATCAAGGTCCGAATGCCACTCGAGGATAAGGGTTAATAAATGCAAAGTAGTCAATGGAACAATATTGTAGTAATCGTTAGTAGTGGAAATTTGGTAAATTGGATTACTTAAGGGGACGGCTCATCAAGAATTTGTTTACGTTGGACTTGAAGACGACCAAGTTGTACTCAGCAAGAAAGCAGGCAAACGGAAGAGAGTTTCATAGGTGTGCAGTTCTAAGAAAGAAACTTGTTCATGGAATCTACATTTAGGCACAGATAAAGATTGGGGGAAAGTATTGATAGTGGATTCAGAGACGAGTATTTTTTTATGAAAGATTGGCGGGGGGGGGAACCATATATTGTATTATCTATAATATAAATATCACCTGTCTGTTTAAATGTATGTATGTATGTATGTATGTCTACCTAAAACTTTCGATAGCCATCAGCTAGAATCGAAATCAAAACGAAAATTTTGAAGATTCAAAGAAGCAAGCAAGAACGCCCAGACAACCCACAGAGTTTTATAATTATTTCTATACTAGCTACCCGTGACCCGTTGGGTCAGTATGTTGTATTAGCTATGGAATTCATGTATGAGCGTGACACTTGTGACGTAAAGAAAATAGCTTTTTTTTTAACATAACAGAAACATTTCTATGAAAGTATATTAAAATGAAAAATCACGGACAGATCACTCAAACATGAAAAAAAAATCCTCCCTATTCGTGTAAAGTTACCTATTTTTCCGAATAATCGCTGAAAAATCGAAAATTAAACATGATTTTCCTACGAATCGAACGCCGACGAAAGTCATTTAGCAGCAAAAACGCACATGAACTTACCGATGAGAAATATAAGAATGAAAAACCTATATTGGAATCCTTCAACCAAGTTATAGAAACTTAAAATCTTAGAAAAAATAATTAATAAAACCTGAAGCAAAAAAATAAAACCCAATAAATAAAATAAAATAAAACTAATATTGAAACAGATTAGTAAATGTGTCAACAAATTCACCGTTCTCACACAACTATTTTGTATCTAGAAATGTAATAAAAAATAAAGAAGGAAGGAAAGAAGGAAAAGGGATAGATAGAGAGTAGTAGTAGTAGTAGTAGTAATAGTAGTAGTAATCTTGGATTTACTACAATTATTCTTATGTTTTTCAACGGGTTAAAGTTGTTTAGTTGTAAGAAAATAGCGACAGTATAGTTGTAATAAACAATAATTGCAAAACACCCTCACTCTTCCCATGTTAAATAATAATTTCGAAATAACGTTAATATTTCAGTGCGCAGGTCAAAATCTGCAAAAGAAGCAATTTGTGTTTATTTGTTTACGTTGTTATGGGTTAATGTTTATGCGCGCATGCGCAACCGGATGGCGTAAACCGGAAAGTGGGTTACATCACTCGTTACAAGGTCATTTGAGTTTTATAATTATATAGATATATCTACCCGCTTGCACGCACGCACTAACACATATACGCACGCGCATAAACAGAGACAAGATTAAAGCAGGCAAGCAAGGGCGGTCGGACGGTCTACATTTATAATTATTAAGATAAAATGCGATTTTTTGTGTGTAACTCAAAGGGAGATAATGTATTTAAGTAATCATTGGCTGGCTCGTGCTTTTATGTAAACAAGTCGACATTTTTCCTACTTCATTTAATTATCAAATTTATATTTAGTTCTTTAACAGATTAAAACGTAATGTCATTCCTTTTTATGACAATACCTTCAGCTGGACACTTTTCTACAGGTGTCGCTTTTTTCGCCGATATTTTCGAAAGTCATCCCCTTTTTTCGATTGACTAGCCCTTATTTAAACTTATTTAAACAGGTTTGAGCTGCCTTTCTACAATCACTTTTTTTTTTTGTTAAACACATACCTTCAAACACCCGGGCAACATCGGACACCCAGGCTAGTTATTTCATAAAGAAGTAAGACTTTAAAATCCTTAATCTTTCATCCCTTATTATTATTTTTTTTTTACTTAGGAATCACCACTTATCAAGGCTCAAAGGTTACTCGAGGATAATAGTTAATGAATGTAAGATGAGAGTGTAGTAATCGTTAATTGTGTAGACTGGGTAGAATTTGATTATTTATAGGGACGGCTCAACTTCATTTTCTCGTCTCAACTTTATTTTCTCGTCTCATAAAACAACAACATCATGCCAAGCCCCCGAAAATCTAGACAAAATGCTAATATAATTAAATCAGTTACGGAAAGATATGACTGGAACTTGACTACCAGATATTTTCATCTTTTATTTTTATTTATAATGTTAATGATCATTATTGTATTACTTTATAGCAAACGAAACCATATCTAATTGAGAACGAACAGCGTGGTGACGTCCTGTAATAAATAAACGTGAAAGGAAATGCTAATTGGGTGGGAAAGGTTTCTTGGTAACGATTATTGTAATTATCGCTTTCACTGAAGCACATCTATGGAATTGTCACGCATGATTTGGTATCAAACATTTGTAAATTGCCGAGCAATGTTGTCCGCAACGCTAGAGCTAAGTTAGCATGTGAATACTTGCGTAATAGCATTTATTTAATTATTTCGTAACCGTATGCGACTAAAGAAGAATTTATCAATTGGTATTTCCGACCCCTTTTTGTCATAAAGCATTATATATATATATGTGTGTGTATATATATATATATATATACCCACACACATATATGTATATATATATATATATAATATATATATAATATATATAATATATATATATCTAATATATACATAATATATACATATATAATATATATAATATATTCATAATATATACATATATAATATATATATAATATATTCATAATATATACATATATAATATATATATAATATATTCATAATATATACATATATAATATATATATATATATAATATATTCATAATATATACATATATAATATATATGTATATAATATATTCATAATATATACATATATAATATATATATAATATATTCATAATATATACATATATAATATATATATATATATTCATAATATATACATATATAATATATATATATATATTCATAATATATACATATATAATATATATATATATATTCATAATATATACATATATAATATATATATATATATTCATAATATATACATATATAATATATATATATATTCATAATATATACATATATAATATATATATATATTCATAATATATACATATATAATATATATATATATATATATATATATATATTCATAATATATATATAATATATACATATATAATATATATATATAATATATTCATAATATATACATAATATATACATATATAATATATATATAATATATTCATATATACATAATATATACATATATAATATATATAATATATTCATAATATATACATAATATATACATATATAATATATATAATATAGTCATAATATATACATATATAATATATATATAATATATACATATATAATATATATACAATATATATAATATATATACAATATATATATAATATATACATATATGATATATATATAATATAAATATATAATATATATAATATATACATATATAATATATATATAATATATACATATATAATATATATATAATATATACATATATAATATATAGGTAATATATATAATATATATATTATATAATATATATATGATATATATATTATATAACATATATAATATAGATATTATATAATATATATATAATATGTATTATATAAAATATATAATATATCTTATATAATATACATATTATATAATACATATATAGTATATATATTATATAATATATGTAATATATATATCATATTATATAATATATATTATATATATTATATAATATATATAATATATATTATATAATATAATATATAATATAGACAGTGATGTTGTTCTCGATTATATATATTTGTTTTTTTTATTTCATTTTCACCCCTAACAAGGAAAATTGCCACTTTGGTGTAGGGGGCTACTATCAGGGGCAACAACTGCTTGGGTACTATGTAGGGATTTGGGCAGCAAGATGTCGGTTCACGTTACACTTGAACTTCTGCACGTCAGTACTGTTGGGGAAGCAGGGACCTGGAATGGAATTCCAGAGTCTAGCGGTTCTGGGGAAGAAACTATTGGAGTAAAAGATCTTTTACATCTAGGGATCTCTACAGTGTGGGGGTGGGATTTAGCAGCCTGTCGGATTTGTCGAGGGTGCTCACGTCGTGGGGGCACAAGTGATTGCAGTTCGTCAGAGCATTCAGCACTAAAATACTTGTAGAAAAGGCAGAGGGATGCAACATTTCGTCGATGGGACAGAGGCTGAAGCTTACTAGTCGTGCTTTATCCCGGATTAGAATGAAGTCATTTGAGTTAAAATAAAAATAAAAATCCTTTAGTACCAAATATTTACACACACACACACACACACACACACACACACACACACACACACACACACACACACACACACACACACACACACAAAACAAAAAAGTGAAGCATGCATGGTCCCCCGTGAGTGCAAAGCGAATGAGCCATAAAAAATGACTAAGTTCAGCATTTGACCCCCCCCGCTACCATTTAGCTCCAAAAGACCCCAGGGGACGTCAAATCCTGGTGAAAATCAACAAACGGTGCAGTTTTAGGCCTTAACATATGTAAATTTGAGTTCTGCGCTATGCAAAAAAGAAATGACTAAGTCCATCATTCCCCCCTTCCCATTAAGTCTCAAAAGTCCCCAAGGCCTTGACATATTTAAATTTGAGCTCAGCATCATGCAACACTGCTAAATAGACATGCTCAGAAAATTTTCGACAAATATGGTAAAATAGTCCCCAAAATGGTAAAATAGTCTTAAAATTGGAGCCCTAAAAGAGCCCCTGGGGCACACCCAAGAGTTATCGTGAAATATAGACAAACAAAATTATATGCAAATCAGTTAGTTACAACTTTTCAGAAAGTTTTATAAAAATCCAAGGCATCAATTTTTTTTTACTAAGCACAAAAGTGTCAATTTTAGCCATTTAACCCGAAAGGCACTCCTTAGGGGAGCAACCGGAGTTTTCTCGGAAAATCCGTTCTGTTACTTTTCTACTCACATCATGTTTAATGTTTGTGCAAAATTTCAAGAAATTCGCAGGCGTAATAATTGAGAAATGTGCGGACAAACGAACGGACGAACGGACAAACGTACGAACGGACATGAGTAAATTTACAGGTCCACCCTCCTTTTATCGGGGGACCAAAACCTAAAAAAAAGAAATAAAGCTCATAAAAAATATCAGTTGTGAGACTGTATACGTTACTAAATTTTTCAAAGTTAAGGTCAAAAGTCAAGGTCATATTCGAAACGAATCTTCATGATTACAGTAGGGACCAAGTAATGAACTTTGCGACGAACAGAATCCAATCGAAATTATTGTCAAGAGTGTAACGTTTACATTTCTCTGTGACCTTTAACCTATATACATTAAAATTAAAGTCGCCCTAAGTAAAACCATGACCGATATTTTGACCAAGTTTGGTGAAAATTGGTTAAATGATGTGGCGGGCGGTATTTTGACCAAATACATAACTTCTTCGTCGGAAGTAAAATGATTGTACATATTTGGTACGCAGGCGATCTCGGCTACCTCTACTCGAATTAAATTTCCTTTAAGAAAAGGTCCAAAATATAACCAAAGGTACAAACATACAAAGCGTTAAGGAGTGGTACACCGCTGTCTTCTAGAGTAAACAAAGGATGTTATTCTGGGTTGCTTGTATTCGTCAACCTCGTCTTCATCATCGCCATGTAAAATAAATGATGTACTTAAGCGTGCAAGTGCAAACCGGTCATGTTTTGGCTACGCGATTTACCATATGTCAAGGCAAATGAAAAACTTCCGTGTGTTTCCTGAGAACAGAAAAGCCATCGAGTGTAAGCAAGAAATTGGCTAGCGACACAGACTTTATTTTCCAGGCGAAATAAAAATACCATTTTCATTGCAAAGAACAAAAACGAATATCACTATGAAAATAACCCATCGAAAAAAAAATATAAACAAATATGGAGATCAAGTAAAAGAAATATTAGAAACTCGTACTCATTTTTGTTTAAATTAAAAATAATTCAGTTGCAAACAAAGTTGTCAGTGTTAATTAATTTTAGGTGTTACATTTCTTAATACACATGCACAAACACACACACACACACACACATATATATATATATATATATATATATATACACGGCATAATCACATTGATTATACACACACATATTTGTAGTCATCGACATACAGTCTTGTTTCGTTGTATCACAACTCATCAGTGCCGCTAGACTAACACCTCTCCCAAGCCGAAGATTGAACCTAGAACCATATATATATATATATATATATATATATATATATATATATATAAGCTGAATGTCTGTGTGTGTGTCTGGTCACGAATAGGCTCTTATATGGTTGACTATTTAAAAAAACTGATTACATATGATAGAAGATATATCGAGACACAGAAATGGGTATGTTTGATCTGGCAGAACGGTGTTTCATTAAAATTGTGGGATCTGCGTTCGTGCCTGGTCCACAAAGTATGGAAATAAAAAATTAAAAAAAACGTTTACAAGTGTTTTTGATATAGATGTACATAATAACACTTTGATAAGTATGTTTTAACTTAAATAGGGATGGTATAATAAAATTGTGGGGTCTGCGTTCTCGCTTGGCCTTCATAGAATGGAAATAGGCACAAACTTTAATAAAGACTTTTCATATCTATCTGCGTAAGTATACTTTGATAATTATGTTTCAGTTTGAAGAAATATGGTATAATAAAATTATGGGGTGTTCGTTCGTGCCTTACCTCTATAGAATGGAAATATGTCACAAAGTTTAACAAGGTTTTTTAATATAGATCCACAGAATATTGTGATAAGTGTTTTAGTGTGAACAGGTATGGTATAATAAATTATGAGGTTTATCTATTTTATTTTGACTTTCATCATATTTTGCTTTGGTTTTGATAGCCCCAAATTCGAAGTTATCTCTTTACAACCCTTCCTTTTCATAACCTATCATACTTTCATAAATCAGAGTCCATTTTTTGTACGCTGTTTTTGAACGTCAACGACGGGTACTTTTGCTAGTATATATATATATATATATATATATATATATATATATATGTATATATAATCATGTTTTTGCTAGTATATATATCTACTGACCAGTTCCTATCCTCTGACGAGAAGAACATTACATTCTTTGAAACTCCGCGGAATAAGGATATTTCACCACTCCTTTTTTATTGGAGATGTTCTAAGGAAAAAAAAATTTGTACATGTAAATTTCTGATTTGCAGTTTTTATTTATACTTATGGGAGTCTAACGGCACTGATGAGTTGTGATACAACGAGACAGGACTGTATGTCGATGACTACACACATATATATATATATATATATATATATATATATATATACACACACATACTCACACACATATATATATATATGGTATGATTATATTGATACACCGGTACTCGGCAGATCACCGAAGTTAAGCAACGTTGAGCATTGTCAGTACAAAACTGGTGGGCATTTGGGAATTCTAGGTGTTGTATGTGCTCTACCCTTATCTCTTCATTGTTTTCAGCCAGTCTTGTGTCTCTTGCCACTAGACCCAAGCAGTGCCAATTCAGGAGATGTATGGTTGGTGAGTGCACAACCTTTGCCTCACAATTACACGCGCAAGTTCGAATGTGTGTGTGTGTGATAACTCGGTCTAGGACAACAGCATATTCTTTTCATTGTCTTGACTCTTGAGTGTGTATCCGTTGATATCTTATATGCTTTTTTATATAGAGTGATGTGGTTCTCGGTTAACTGTGTCTGTATCAGATTTATTATCGAGATATAGTAATTGATAAGAATATTCTGTTGTCATATTAAAACACTTCTAAACCTATATACTTTACTAATATTTTATCCACAGACTTTGGTATATGGGTATTCAGACACGTGATAAACGTTTTAATCGGTTTTAACCGAAAATGAGCGCTGCTAAGGGATCAAAATTAAAAAAATTGTTACATGGAAGTCATCGGATTTTTATTTGGTCACTGTTAATATAATCCACATTTAAACCTATTACATCTAACAACTATGCTATAAAATGTGCGAATCGTTCACATTATGCTAAGAATAAGTAGGTTTGAAATTTTTTTTTAAATACGTGTCAAGCTGGCCTAATAGTTATCTTACTTGGCGCAACATCTTTATGTTTTGGTTTCGATCTCAGATCGAGTATTTGTTTTTTACTTACAAGAAGTGAACTATTTAGAAAAAAAAAAAAAAAAAATCACATATCTCAGTTTCTTTCCGTACTGTTACTTCATTTTTTTTAAAAAGAATTTAACGTTATTTTTAATACTGGCCAACGCCGGGTACATCTGCTAGTATTTAATAAAAGTCACACTCCTTTTCACAGTCCAACAATATCGAGTACAAATATACTTCCGTCTTTACTCAACTTGTAGGCATAGTTTCAATCATGAAACTACTTTTTGTTATGTTTTGGTTTCGATTCTTGCTGATGGAACACAATTTTGTTTTTAACTTTTGAAATCATGACTATACATTTGGTACAATATAATAATATGAAATGATTTATAATAATAAATACGAAATCTGCGTAAATAAAAATATCATTTTTAAGCGCATTTTACGACCGGGCAACGTCGGGCACCACTGCTAGTTCAAAATGAAATTGGAATATATTAAAAATTAAACATCGTAATAAGAGTGTACCTATTATACAGGTTAGCCCACTTAAAAGTAGCCCAGAAAATGTAGCAGAGAGGAGGAACATCCTTTTATTGTTTAAATTACCTGTAGCATTGTTTAAATTACATGTAATTTAAAAATTACCTGTGGTATTTTTTAAATTACATGTAATTTGGTTTGGTTGGTTGGTTTTGTTTTACGGCATATCAGCCCTTTTCGGGTTATTTAATGCCGAATCCAAAGATTTTGAAGAAAATTGTTTTTAATAGAATATATTTGTTGTTTTCACGTCGGTTTCTATTTAACCCATAGTTGGGACCCTAACAGGTACTACTACTCCGGGTCAGAGTGGACCTGGGAGCAATGGTAATTAAAGGGTGGCTCCACACTCCCCAAAACCCACAAGCTGGGGCCTCACCACTGGATATAGTTTAAGGTCATATCCAGGACCCCCCATTGAGGGACTTTTACCCTCTGCAGGGGGCCAGTCGGCGTATTCTAATGCCCCACCGACAGGGCCAAAATTACATGTAATATAAAACACGCAGAAAGCACTCCCCGTTTACATCTATGCATTTCTGGGCACGTTTAACAACGTTTGCAGATACTGCCTGTATATTTTCTCTGGCGATTCTCCTGATTGGGAATGTTTTCCTTAGGTTTGTCTAGATTGTAAGGATTATTTGTATAAGCTTTTTATTTTAAAGTCCCCCAAAGGTAAAAATGACATGATGCCATGTCTGGGGAACGTGGTGGCCATAACCGTTTGCTTATTGTTCTCTCTTCCGTAAACATGTCACGAACTTGTGTCAGTAATCTGCGAGACGTGTGGTATGCAGCGCCATCTTGCTGGAAAAAGAATTGCATTTTGTCTTGGTGTCATTTGGTCGTTACGAGAAAGATTAGAGGGATCGGGCTACTTTTAAGTGGACCACCCTGTAGAACATTGCTGAAGAAATTATCTTTTATACTACGGCGTCAGTAGAGGAAATATTTGGATTTTAGATTAGTGCTAGGGTTAAGGGAGAGAATATTTAGTTTTTTGAGAAAAATAATAAAATTAGTGTTTATTAAAAGATTAAATTAAAATATCTCACAAGTAAAGTATCATGCAATGTCGAAATATTTTATTTAAAACAACAACTCAGGAAGAATATCTGAATTTGAATATTGAAATCTAAAAATCAGTAAATTCCTATTTGTAAAAGAAACGTAGAAATCTGCAACAATCAGACGACACAATTCAACAGTGCATTAATTTGCTTTGTCGATGCTTGAAAAATCAAGCAGGACTATCGATCATATTGAATTTTTAAATCGAAGGTTATACGCACATCATGTTACCTAAAGATCTTTGAAAAAAACAACAACAAAAAGCTCTTAAAATATTGTGAATATTCTTTCTCAGGCATTTATTAAGTAATATTCATTAATTTGTGATGTATAAGTTTTTAAATTTACAAAAATCGAAGGTATACGAATTTTAACGAAAGACTTCCAACACCCCGTTTCCTTTTTTTTTTTGCATAAAACCAAATTAAACATAATATAACCCACATTTAAACCTATCACATCTAACAACTATGCTCTAAAATTCACATTGATCTGTTAATTAGTTTAGCAATGAATCCCATACTTTAAATATATATTAATAAGCATAACTTCTTTTGGACCAACACCTGATCTCTATATGAGATACATAAATACTCGAATATTTCATTAATGTTATTTTTCATAATTCAAATGTTCATTTTGTAAAATTTTTCTCTCACTTATTGGCCAATAAACGGTTGAGACACCGGTTCTCGTCAGATCACCGGTAAACCAACATTGAGCCTGGTTAGTACCAGATAGGTGACCACTTGGGAATTCTAAGCGCTGTATCAGCTCTCCGCTTATCTCGGCATTTTTTTCCAGTCGTCCTGTGCATACACTTCACTTGCCATTTTTGGTATTTAACAATGTCAACTCAGGAGATGAGTGGTTGGAGATTGCGCATCTCCTGCCACAAAAATTTCACGCGCAGGCATCCCTTCGTGAGTATCCATAATCTATCGAAGACTGAAGGAGCTTGTTATAGCTGTGTCCGGTCGTAAAATAGGTTTAAATATATTTTAATTTGCCCACATTTCGTATATATTATTATGGACTCCTGATTTCAAAAGTAAAAAAAACCCAAATATTTTGGCGCCATCAACTAGAATCGAAACCGAAAGCAAGGCTGTAGTATTCAAAGCTAGTGACGTTACCACTGTACCAACGTGACACGCATATAAACTGATTAAAAAGATAAATGTATTAAATGTATAACGATTTTTTCAATTTTGATCCATTTTTGACCCCTTAAAAACTATTTTAACCGGTTAAAGACCGGTAAAAGAACGGCACTTAAAAAAATCCAATCATTTAAGGCCCTTAGCACCGCCCTGAGACTTTTAGTTTCGGGAGAGATAGAGTTTGAAAATATGAAGACAGACAGACATAGTGAGTTTTATAAATTTGATTTTAGTGGCGTCTTGGCGTTACCGAATTCTATGAAAAGAAATCATCGAGCCTGACAGAGTATCGATCTTAGTGCTGTTACTATAGAGTTTTAAACGACATCATTGGCATTCATTTGCCACAGTGGCCGTTTCAGTTTTCAAATTTGAATACAATATAGAAATAAAATTATGGAAAAAATTATTCTTTTATATTCTGACAATTAACAAAAACGAGAGATGTGTACTTCGAAATAAATATAAGAGAAAGCAGAGCGAAATCATACTGCACAAAGAACTAAAGTCTTGAGATTCAGAAAACAGAAAGAAAGAAGACAGAGAAGGAGAGAGGGAGAGAGAGAGGGAGAGAGAGGATGGCAGATGGACTGACGGATAAACTGTGAGACATTACATACTAAGTATACAAAAATTATTCACTCACATATATTAAAGTAAATGTATATGTTCTGACTTAATATACATTTATAAATCGGCGGGTAGAATCGAAACCTCACATTTGATGTTTTCGGTCTGATACTGTCTTAACTGATGTTAAGTTTTCTTTTCAATAACGTTCACGAGTAAATTCCTATTTTATGTGCAGAATGTTGGAAACTGGTCGTAACTTTCTTAATAAGGGACGTAGAGAATTAGGGCTATTTCCATTATGTTTCTAATAAAATTCTACATGTGTGTAAAAGTTTATATTTTAGCTACGTTCATTCTATAAATATGCAGTCAAGCACACAGGCTCTTTTATATATCCTTACCAGCAGGCATCCCGGTTTTGCCCGGTCGTAAAATACACTTAAATATACTTTAATTTATGCAGATTTTGTATGTTTTTTTTAATTATTGTAATAATAATAATAATAATAATAATAATAATAATAATAATAATAGTAGTAGTAGTAGTGCCAGGACGCTATTTATTATTATATTCTATCTAATATATAGTGGTGATTTTCAAAGTTAAAAAAATATGACTTGGGGGCCATCAGCTCGAATCCAAATTAACACATATAGCTCTTAGGCCTTATTCCTTACTGTCTGGCCTAAATCTATATGCATACAAAAACTTAAAAAATAACGTTGTTAAATATATAAATGTATATTTTCGCATGCGTAGAAGCAATACGTGTAGTCGACTTATGACTGTCAACTTCCAATTTTTTCAATGTTGACTCCTTACCTACTTTTACCGACTAAAACCCAAATCGATTTTTTTTCCATATGCCCAAATAGCTTGTATATCAAGTTTCAAGTGCGTAAACCAAAGACTGTTCCTTACTCAAAAAGACAAGGTAACACACACACACACACACACACACACACACACACACACACACACACACACGCACGCACACACACATTTCATCTAATTTTCTTTTACAAATATGGGAGTGCATAGTGCAAAACACACACTCTATGCTTTTAGTCTGATATATTCCCAACTAAACGATTATGTCATTTGTTATGGCGGCTTTAGATCAAACTAGCCTGGATGCCCGGCGCTGCCCGGTGTTTGGAGGTATGTGTTGAGCAAAAAAAAAAAAAAAATAAAAATAAAAAATAAGTGGTAGTAGGCAGGCAGGCGGGCAGGCTCGAACCCCTACCGCGAAGGAAGAAAAGGAAGTGAAAAAAAATGTGACGCATTAGCTGTTGCGCCCATCGCCAAACCGGAAGTGACATAGGTTTAAAGTAAGGCTAGACAATCGAAAAGAGGCGATGACTTTTGAAAATATCGGCGAAAAAGCGACTCCTCCCACATGGAGAAAACTGCCTAGTTGAGGGTGAAGTAATTAATGCTTTTGGCCAATTTTTCGATATTTGTTGCTTGAAGGATCGAGCTTCAATATGATAAAAGTCCGTCGCATCTGACGAAAGATTTTGCGATACATACATACATACATACATACATACATACAATCAGAGAGGTGAGATTTATATTATAGATTACGTATTAAAAATTGTTAAAGGAGTTCTATTCCCATAGCTAACTAAGAGGTCAGAACACGTAGATATTTGGCACAGAGATTCAGTATCATTTACATTATCATTCAGTCAACCTTGTCTCTATCGCCAAAACAATAAAATATAAGCGATAAAAATATCCAGTAATTCTGTGGACAAATCGTGTTCTAATAGGTGAAGGCACAGTGTTACAGTCACTGTGTCCGGTTTTGAATCTTGCTTCACCCATGCTGAGGAACAGTAAGAACGGCGAAACATACACGCTTTCGTGGATAATTATATATCATGTGGACAAGAAAGTTCTTGCGGTTTTTAGTTGTAAATTCAAATGAACATATCTAGGCTCTCAAACAAAAATTTGAATTTTTAAATAGGACTTTCACCCTTTTTGCATCTTTGCATTAAAGTGGAGTAAACTAAATATAGCCTGTATTAAAAGCTCACACACACACACACACACATATATATATATATAGCAGATACATTAAAAAATTCGTCATGATCGGTTTATTAGTTTGGGAATAAATCCAGTACATACAAACATATACACATACCTAACTTTATATAAATAGAGATGCCGGATGTTTTCCCCGGGAATGAAACAAATGTGTCTGTAGAGCTTAGTTGCAATAAGTCTAATATATATATATATATATATATATATATATATATATATATATATATATATATATATATATATAATGATTAATAATAGTAAATGGGTGACCATTAGAGAATACCAGGTTTAACACGTGCTATTCACTTTTCTTGGCATTGTTTCTTGCTATTGGAATCATGCTTCATAGTTATACGCGCAGCTGCCCTTACAGAGGGTGTCCATTGTTTCTCGAGACAGAACAAAGACCATAAGAGGAATTGAGAGAGAGAGAGAGAGAGAGAAAATAATAGTGCGAGTCTTCTAATACTTTTGTCACAATGTAATCGTTTTTGAAGGTAACCAGGCGATTAAGTAATTATCCAGATATGTTTCGCTTATCCAGCAAACACAATCCCCAATAATCTTATCGATAAAAAAAAGTGGTCTTGTTAGTTTGAATGCGAAAGGGGGAACTAAGCGGTTGTTGGCCTATCAAATTTTATTGTTTAAAGTTTCAGGTTCTCTTCAAACAAGTTAGTCATCTATTTTGCGAAAAATGAAGAATCAAAAACCTCTTGGCTTGCTGAGGTTTTCCCTTTGAGATTTGATTCGCGGAGACATTGACACTTGCCATTTTTGAACGATACCTTTTGCTTTCCCAGAGGATCAATCTTTCTCACACACTTAAATATAAATATGTACTAGCATGGAAACCCGACGTTACCCAGGACTAAATGAGGATCAACAAATGTTCCACGCTTCTAATACTTTTATTGTCATCGAAATCGGTAAATTCGCCCATTTTCAATCAAATTGGCTGATTGCCTGCTCCAGTAAGGGACAAACTGGAGAGCACTGAGAGGATTGTTCATAAGACTCTTTGCAGAAACAGTTCACAATGTAATCTACATTGCACTGTAAGGAACCTACAGTTAATTTTCTAAAATTACTAGGGTTGCCCGGTTAAAAAATATGCTTAAATATGATATTTTAATTCATACAAATTTCGTATTTATTAGTGCAGTGTCAAAATCTCTAATAACTATTTCATATTATATTGCGATTTCAAAAGTAAGAAAAGAAAAAAAAAATGATAAGGGTGCCATCAGCTAGAATCGAAACCAAAACGAAAATTTTAAAGTTTCAAACAAGCAAGCAAGAACGCCCAGATGATCCACAGAGTTTTATAATTATTTATATATATATATCCGGCCGCTTGCACACACGCACCATCACATACACAGGCGGCAAAAAGAAAGTCCCCACTTGTAATTTTTTCACCAACTGCAAATTAAAACTAAATTTAATGTAACTGTTTAAACAAACTATACCTCATTTGATTGGCCTTTTATTCTTCTATAATTTTATCCTGTTCATATTTGACTTTTAAATGAAATATTCTAGTGTTCACGTTAAGTTAAAAAATATCTTCAAATTGAAGAGGCAAAAAGAAAGACGGCACAATGGAAAATTGTTACTTAGATGTAACTTTAGGACATTAATGCAACACAAATACAACAGGAACACAATCAAATAGTTAATATTTAGTAGCATAGCCCTTTTGCAATTTGACAGCCTGAAATCTTTTGGGAAGTCTTTGAATTAGACTGTAGCAATACTCCCGGGAAAGGGCATTCCACTTTTCTTTAATTTTTGTCCAAAGTTCTTCCAAATTTGACATTTTATCATTGCGTAGCTGTTGCTTGATGTAATGCCATACATTTTCGATAGGATTGAGGTCTGGAGATTGTGCAGGCCAATCCAAACACGGAATATCATGTTCTTCCAAGAACCTCTTGACATTGCCAGCTGTGTGAATTTGAACATTATCCTTCATGAAGATGGAATTATCATCCAAATTCCAACCAAAGTAGGGTAGAAAATGTTCATTCAACATATTAATGTACTTGGTCGAATTAATTCGATCTTGCAAGCGAACTATAGGCACTGAACCATTAGTACCAATAATGCCCCACCCCAAAACTGAACCTCCACCACCTTGCAGTGTTGAAACTGAGCACCTAGGATAAAATTCTTCGTCTTTCCTCCGATGGACATACTGCCTAGCCTACTGAACTTGCTTTCGTCGCTAAAAAGCACTTTGGACCAATATGAAGAGTCATGATCTTCATTGCATCTGACGAAATCCAGACGGCGCTTTCTGTTCTTTAAAGAAATCATTGGCTTGCGTCTGGCAACATATTCCCGCAAATTAAATTCCTTTAATATCTTCTTGGCAGTAGAAAGAGAGCACTTTTTAACAAAATTGCACTGTTGTTGGGTTTGGGGAGCCGTTTCAAATCTGTTTCTTAGGCTGCGAATCTTGATAGCACTGCCTTCACTGTTAGAAGTAACTGTAGTACGACCGGATTTAGGGGCATCAGGAACACTGCTGGTGTTTTGGTGCTTTTGCACAGTCTTTCATGCCGTTTTCTCATCACATTTTTATCTGCGGCCGATTTCTCGATTGGATTAACCAGAAAGGTGGAGATTAATGAGCTCCTGACGATTACTAAGAGAAAGTCGTGGCATATCGACTAAATATTACGTTGTATAACCTAGAACAACAACAATTACAATTAGAAATGCTTTGTTGCCTGTTGGTGGATATTTTAAACTGATTTAGGGGCGATAATTTTAGCTGGTTTTAAGCGAATTTATTGCTATCTTTTTGCCGGTAGCAGGTACATGTATTTGAAGTGATGCTTTCCAATGATCAAGGCTTCGTGTCCAGTTTTAATCATGGAATTCACTGTAGAAAACGTCCGAATGGCGGACAAGTGACTGGTCAAAATGTAGATCTTTAGATAGACATGAAATAATGATGAAAGGGAGTTCAACCATAGAGCACAACAGTCTGCGAAGAATATTATAATTCGCCCGACATGAGGGCATTACTGTTTGCATATGATAATATTTCGTCCACGTTAGGGCATTAATACGCCTCAAAGAGACAAAAGAGGTTTCAGGCTCCATGCCTCGAATAAAGAGGTGAGTTTGTCACGTCCATCCGCCCTGCTGTCGTTAAAACTAACGTCACCTGAAAAAAAAAATATATATAGCGCCAAAATACGACTCAGCAGTTAGTAATACAATCAATCTGATTGGTGCAAACAAAATTGTGGGCTGTCAAATCGACCAATGAGGTGCCTGCTTATTTCTGCAGAATTTCTTACAACATAATACGTATATGTATGTACACACTCATACATTATATATATTATATATATATACATATTATATATATATATTATATATATATATATTATATATATTATATATATATATATCTAAACATATGTGGGTATATATATATATATATATATATATATATATATATACATATATATATATATATATACACACATATACATGTATAAAGGATATTAATTATTTTCGTCATGAGAAAGGTCGATACCCCGCAACGTCGATACCCTGCAGCAATTTAAAAAATAAAGGAACGGATAAAAACATTTAAATGCAATGGCTCCCTCACAAATACCCGCCCAAAATAAATAAACAAAAACAATTTTATTTCAATAAAAACAGCAGCGAGTACCCGAGCGACCGCAATAAATAAATAAATAAATAAATATTAGCGACGTAGGAAGGCTCGAACCTGAAATGCGAACGAAAGGAAAAGGGATTATCCAAACTATTTTACCCACTGGACTACGACGACTTACGACTTTGCTACCTGAAAAAATAACGTTTATAAATATTAAATCGTGTGTGTCTTGCGTTTTTTTTTTTCGTAAATAAAGGAAATTTTCCATTTGGGGGTGGTGAGAAGTTGTTTCTAAAAATGGTGCTTCAGTTTCAATTGCCGGAAAGGTAAAAAAAATATATTGTATATTCGTTACAGGAATAATAAGAACAAAGAATTGTTTTTTGTGTTTAAATTTTAAAAAGAAAAAAGGAAAACATTTTTTCTGTCGACACGGGATTATTTTTTCACGCTAGAAGCGTATTGAGATTATCAAATTATTTTATTTGGTGACGAGTTTGTTTTAACTTTTTTGCTTGATGTTTCCTGGGGGAAATAAGTCTAGACCAGTTTTAAAAAAAAGTCGATGTTGGAAATAATAATTCCAAATAAATCAAATATATTAGAAATATAATTGTTAAGTAAAGTTTATTAAATAACAATTTTAAATAGAACACTTAAAATATTTCTCTCGCTAGAAACATTAACTAACATATTGCTATTTAGTAAAATCGATTTTCCTTAATGTAATATGCGAATGAGGTGGCCTCTTAATTGTATAGTTTGTAAGAATCATACCATATATAGAAATAAATGGAAGAGTAAAGTAATGCACCTTTTGTATACATTAATCAAATTGTGAACAAACAAATAAACAGACAGGAATGCAAATTTATATATATATATATATATATATAAGTACAAAGGCATATCTATATTCATGTATACGTACCTATATAAATACACATTTACGTATAGAGATGTATGAGTATACATATAAATATTCTTAGAAACATATATACATACATGAATCTCTCTATATACGTTTGTGTCTAGCGAGAAAAAATGTTAAAGTCTCCCATTTAAAATTGGGATTTCATAAACTTTAAATAACAATTATATTTATAATATGTTTAATTTAATTTATTTGGAATTATTATTTCCGACATCGATTTTTTAAAAACCGGTCTACAGTTATTTCCCTCTAGAAACTTTGAAACATAAAAAAACTCTTCATCAAATAAAACAATTTGGTAATCTCTAGCTTGACAAAATAATTTTGGTAAGTTTCTAGCTTGACAAAATAATTCTGTGTAGAAAGAAAAATGTTTTGCTTTTTTGATTTTTTAATCATTCAAACAAAAAAAAAATACGAATGAACTTCAAATATTTTATTTTTTTGTTTTTATTATTCTTGTAACGGCTATACAGAATCTTTGACTGCTTCGAATTTAAACTTAAGCCGCATTTTTCGAAACAAAAAGCCCCCCCCTCCCTAAAAAAACAAATCGAAAAATCCTCCCTAAAAAAAGCAAATCGAAAATTTCCTTTATTTACGAAAAGAAAAAAGCAAGTCACGCACGCGTCAATGTTTATAAACGTTATTTTGTCAGGGTCTTATATCATAAGTCGTCTTAAAATAGTGGCCATAATAGTTTCTAAATTACATTTTCCCAGCATTCGCGTTTCAGGTTCAAGCCTGGCTATTTTTTTGCGGTCGCTCTACCACTTGGTGCTATTTTTATTGAAATAAAAGTTATTTTATTTTTATTTTTTTGGGGTGAGGTTTCCAGCGCACGGACAACAAAAGTGCTCAATATCCAGAGAATAGTTTCTTCTCTTTGTATCCTTTCTACCAAAATATTTGGTGGAGAGGGTACCACTCCTATTTTTAGAGGGGCGGCGACTACATTTACATATTTTTATCTGTTCCTTTATTTTTGAAATTGTTGTGGGTGTATCGATGTTGCTCATGACCAAAATGATTAATATCCTTAGTATTGCAGGTGTGTTCCAAACGGAACTTCATGTCAACCCGAGCAACGCCGGGTACTCATGCACATTATATATATATATATATATATATATATATATATAAGACTATCCGTGACCCGTTGGGTCAGTATGTTATATTAGCTATATAAAATAGTTTTTTTTGACATAACAGAAACATTTCTATGAAAGTATATTAAAATGAAAATTCACGGACGGATCACTCAAACATGAAAAAAAAAATCCTCCCTAAATTTTCCTATTTTCCCGAATAATCGCTCAAAATTAAACATGATTTTCCTATGAATCGAAAGCTGACGAAAGTCATTAAGCAGCAAAGATGCACATGAACCCACCGATGAGAAATATAAGAATGAAAAACCCATATTGGAATCCTTCAACCAAGTTATAGAAACTTAAAATCTAAAAAAAAAAATAAAATAAAAAATAAAACCTGAAGCAAAAAAATAAAACCTAAATAAATAAAATAAAAATAATATTGAAACAGATTAGTAAATGTATCAACAAATTCACCGTTCTCACACAACTATTTTGTATCTAGAAATGTAAACAAAATATAAAAAAGAAGGAAGGAAGGAAAAAGGAAATAGAGAGTAGTAGTAATAGTAGTCTTGGCTTTACTACAATTGTTCTTATGTTTGTCAACGGGTTAAAGTTGTTTAGTTGTAAGGATATAGCGACAGTATAGTTGTAATAAACAATAGTTGCAAAACACCCTCACTCTTCCCATGTTAAATAATAATTTCGAAATAATAACATTAATATTTCAGTGCGCAGGTCAAAATCTGTAAAAGGAGCGATTTGTGTTTATTTGCTTACGTTGTTATGGGTTAATGTTTATGCGCGCATGCGCAACCGGATGTCGTAAACCGGAAAGTGGGTTACATCACTCGTTACAAGGTCATCTGAGTTTTATGATTATATATATATATATATATAAAAGTATATATACATATACGTATATATATATGTGTGTGTGTGTATATATGTATATATATATATGTAGATATACACACATATATATGTTTTTATATATGTGTATATATATGCACACATGTGTGTGTATATGTGCATATATACACACATATATACACACACATATATGTGTGTGTATATATATATACATACACACATGCGCACACATATATGTGTGTGTATATGTGTATATATATACACACACATGCACACACACATATATATGTGTGTGTATATGTATGTATATATACACACATATGCACACACATGTGTGTATATGTATATATATATACATATATACACACATATACACGCACACATGTATGTGTGTGTATATGTATATATATATACACACATATACACACATAATTATATACATCTATACATATACATACGTATATGTATGCACATTTTTGAGGGAGTTAAACAGCGATCACCTTTTTCTTATCTGTTAATATCTTACTTGCTCGTCTGTTCTCTCCCCTTTTTCCACATCATGTGTAAGTAACACTTGAAGAATCCTCCTTTTTTTAAAGACACCATTTTTTTTATTACTCCCTCCTTAATCATAGTATTGTTCTCCAATTTTTTTCATTCCAAATAATAACCCTGTTCCTGTTAATAGCCTTGTAAATGTCATGTCAAATCTTGAGCGATTATGCCAAGCAGTCTTAAACGACGGGTCTTCAGCTTATTCATCTACAGAGAATTTACTGTCACGGCATTTCATGTTCGTTCGCTCAGTACAGCGCGCACGTCTGTGCACGCATAACTCGTCGGGCGTCTGTGTCTAAGGAACGCGCGAGGCCATCACCACGTTTTTGTATCAGGGTAAGCTTCGTTTTGGTAAACGCGTACATACGTTCACGAGTTTCTGTGAGAGAAGTCACTCGACCTGTTTGTCGGTCTGTCACAATCCAGCAAAAAAAAAAAAAAGAAAAGAAAGCAGTTCTAATAATAAGCGCGCATTTAATGGACACGCTTATTTTAGACTAACATAAACGGCCCGGCGTTACCCGGGGATATTTGTACTTGCAATATATCAAAAGCTTTTATTTTTTACTCTTAGATATATGAATAATCTATGTATTAACAGCATTGCGCGTGTTATTTATTTTGTGTGTCGCGCTTACATCCGAGTGACTGTCGTTTAATTGTTATGGACTTCAATTTTTTGTAATAAATAATTTTACCAAGAATTCTTCGTAAGTTTTGGTTTCGGTTTAGATTCAAGCTGATGCACCTAAGTTATATGGATTTTTTTTTATTTCTGAAATCCCAACTTAATTTTTTTATTTTTGAAATCGCAAATATATAAAAATCGATAGAACATTAACTTTATAATAATATGTATGTATCTGCGAGAATTAAAATATCATATTTAAGCGTACTTTATGACCGGGCTACGTCGGTTCTTTTTGCTATCTTAGATAAATACTTTTGCAGTTTTAACAAAAGAGCTACAATAATATCTGAGCGTCTCGATTTAAGCCGAGCATCTACAGAATGCCCACATCAATATATTACATATGAATGATTCCCCTGTGGAATTTCCACATGTCCCGCTAATTAGTTATTAATACCCGATTTTCCATTATTGATATAAACAAAGAGTAAATACTAGAAATAAAACCTTCGCTCTATACTATTAGTAGCTTCATTCAGTCTTGACAGACTATGGATACCCACTGTAAGGGTACCTTCGCGTGAAATGTTTGTGGCAGAAGTTGCACAATCACAACCACACATCTACTGAGTCGGCATTGTTAAATACCAGTGGCAAATAGAGGTTCAGGACGACTGGAAACAATGCCGAGATAGGCGGAGAGCGCATATAGGAACCCTCTGCAGTGTACCAGAAGGAAGCTATACATGCCTCCCCGCGGCGACAATACTACAGACTATATGTGTAGACTACATTGCACTGTAGAGAATCTACTGTTGATTTTTTTTTAAATTATCTTTAAATAATAGCTTTACTTAAACTTTAAAATGCACGGTCAAGTATAAAGATTCAACTGTGCTCTAAAAAGAAGCGTTAATTTTGAACGCACCCCTGTCTTCTAAAAGAATTTACATTTGACTTTATAGGCTGGACCTTTCTGCTTGTGTGGTGATAAAACTTCTCAAATGCAATTGTGTAAAACTTTGATAAAAATCGAAATTCCTTCTTTGGATTATTTCGATTTTAGATACTTATCGGACGCATTCCGATACAAGCCCACGTAAGAACAATCTCAGACACATCAAGTACCTTCATGTTAAATAAATAAAAATCGTCCCATCAGTTTTCGAGTTCATTGGGTACGAACTCACACACCGTGCCATATATATATGTATACATACACATACTAGCAGTTCAGCCCGGCTTTGCTCAGACCCTTTGTACTGTTCATAAATTTATGTGCATATGTATACATTAAAAAGCGTGCATATGTACGGTAAGGCCTTTCTATATAATAGACTTCCTAAACTACTATTGAGGAAAGTTAGTACAGACAGCAGAGGTAATTTTTTTTAAACTTTGACCCTAATTTTTCCCCCTTAACATTTATTATTTTGGGCTCAAATCAAATTAAAATGTTTGACCCATGTCCAGGTGACCTACATCTAAAATTTCAAGTGTTTAGACCCAAAATTCGCGGAGGAGTTCGGTAGAGTTTGTAAAGGTAAACTATTTCAACCTTGACGTCTTGGAAGCGAAACTTTCGCCCAAAACCTGATTAAAAAGCTTGCTGCATGTCTGAGTACCCTTTATGTAAAATTTCAAATATTTAGACTCAAAATTAGTTGAATAGTTTGCTAGAGACCGCAAATGTAAAATCTTTTGAACTTTGTCCCCTTAGAAGCCAAATTTTCGGCCAAAAACCGATTAAAAAGCTTGCTGAATACACGTTATGCAAAATTTCAAATATTTAGATCAAAAATTGCTTGAGTAATTTGGTAGGGACGGTAGAGGTAAATTTTATTTTAACTTTGACAATAATTTTGACTCCTTAGCATTTATTGTTTTGAGCTCAAAAAAAATTATAAAGTTTGATCCATGTCCAAAGGACCTATATCTAAAATTTTAAGTGTTTATACCCAAAATTGGCGGAGGAGTTTGGTAGAGTTCTCAAATGTCAAATCGTTGAACTTTGATCCCTTAATAGCCAAATTTCTGGTCGAAAACCGATCACAAAGATTTTCCCAAATCTCAATACCCCTTATGTCAAATCTTAAGTCTGTAGACCGAAAATTGATAGAGTTATTGTGTAGGGAAATGTACACAGACAGACACACACAGAGAAATTTTCACACATATATATATATATATATATATATATATATATATATAGCAAGGAAGCTACATAGATACGTTCATATTTCATTCCCGTAGAGAATTACAAGACTACGTGCATGGATTTCATGGAACAAAAATCTATAAACTTAGCCTGATGCTTCCCAATGGAGATGAAATATGAACGCTTCTTGTCATAGTTTTATTCTCATGCTACTATCGTGCCGACACCCGTTTTAATACTCAGCACACCTAACATTTTTATCATTTAACATATTAGCATTGTCATGCCGACTATACTTATGACTCGAAACTGCTAATAGAACAGGATATTTAATCCTTGAGTTTCTTAACTCATGTGACAAAAATCAACATACCTTCTTTGTGCACACTTCGTCACCCAATCCAACCAATCAAATCTCATCAAACGTTGCACCAGGAGTAGTTCACAGGAAAGTATCAAAGGAGTGTGTTCCTTCACAACCGCTGATTTGGGTCATTTGTCTCTGGGTTCAACGCCTGACGCCTTCTTATCTTTCGCTGCCGACAGCAACTCACTTCAGACTTTTATTAGACATTACGGCAAACTTATTTGCGCTGCGATTCATGTGCAACTCCTGCTCCAGTTCCTACACTTACCTGCCTCCTGAGTTCATTCTCCGGTTCCTGCAGTTTTTGTCCCAGTTTCTTCTTGCAGCGCCCGCTCCAGCCTGTCCATCAAGCTTTTGCCCCGGCTTCAGTTCAACAGCGCATACACAGTTCCTTCCAGCAGCCTACATCTTAAATTCCTATTTTGTCTCCTGCAAGTCTTTCTGCAGTGCTTGCTCCAGCTTGCATTTCCAGTTTCTATTCCTTCTTCAGCAATTTATTGCAGTTTAGTAATGCTCACATCAAACTGTGACATCATCCCACGATGTCCAGGTTATATAATCGTCCTACCCATCGATCCAGCTTTCTTGCTATCTATTGACGTCACTTATTTCCTTCTAACTCTCCTGCTTCCAGAGACGTCATGAAGCCTATACTTACAGTCCAGTTTTCAGAGGCGTCACCACCCCTTTTTGTTAATAAAAAATAACACAGTAGTAGCAGCAGATAAAACTCTCACTGTTGATGAATTATTACCAAGCAAAATGAAAATATCAATCCGGATATAATATGTAATCGATAAAATAAATTGGCAATACAATTTTATTCAAATAACATACTTATATGAAAAGCATATGTTTATAATCAAAATTTATTTAAAACCCCCTGTCATGTGCGTTATTCTATTAATCATGATAAACAGTGAATAGATTGTGCGTGTATATATTCTCTCTTTAAAACACACACACACACACACACACACACACACACACACACACACACACACAAGTGTGTTTGTGTGTGTGTGTGTGTGTGCATGAGTATGTGATATTGGTTAAAAAAACCTACAGCAGTATACCTATATCTGTATATCGACTTGGAATGTTGTTACTTGTCTGTAGCTCTCACGAACCAGCATTTCTTCTCAGTAGCCAGTTCATTTATCATTCATTTTTTTTTCGAAATAGAGACGTGGGTGGAGGTAGTGAGAGCTCAGTGTCAGATGCCGTCGCTAAAGTTATGGCTATTGCTATTTTTTTTTTACGAAACTAAAGGGAAAAACAAACGAATAAAGGGTAGAAGGTAGCAAAAATTCCCTTAATGGTAACATGCACCCCCTCCCTCTAAAACGGATGCAGCTGCCACTTCCGGTTACTTGCTACGCATGCGTAGAAGTTCACTCTCGAAGGAATGTCATCTGCCAACTGTAATAAGACTTAATAGCTGATTTTCTAACCAAAGGATGTCATAAGATAAATCGATCATTTATTCTTCACGGATTAACTAAAAAAAAAAAATCAACATCCCTTGGTTGTATATCAACTCTTCTCTAATGAATGCGACCGAGTAAAGCCCCCCCTTTTTTTTAGCTACGAGCAACTGAAAAAATTAACAGGAACGATTTAAGCTAAATATGACGCATGGCCAAAAATGTTAACAACTACAGATTGAGGCCAACGGTGAACATTTTACGAAAAATTAAAAGCCATATATTTATACTTAAACCATAAACAGGAAACCCCCACCCTTTCAATGTTGAGGTCTCTAGATGCCAGAAAGACTTCATCTAATAGCTTCTTTCCTCCAATTGCTAGATTTTGAAATCCTTCGGCCGTACTAACATATCGAAATTTAAATGTAATACGAACAGACATCTTGCTTCTCAACTTCTTTTATAGTGCCTCTGTAGACATTTTTGCAACTAATAACCCATAACGTTCAAATGGAAATGCGCCATGTTTCGGCTGATTAAAAGTAGAACAAGTGAAACATGCATGATCCCCCGTGAGTGCACAGTGACCGAGGCATGAAAAAGATCAACATTTGCGCCCCCCCCACTTCATTTAGCCCCCAAAGTCCCCAGGGAACGTAAAATCCTGGTGAAAATGAACAAGTGGTGCAGTTTTAGGCTTTAACATATGTAAATTTGAGTTCTGCATCACGAAAAAAAAGCAATAACTAAGTCCATCATTTGCTCTCCCATTTAGCCCCCAAAAGTCCCCAAGGCCTTAACATTTAAATTTGAGTTCAGCACCATGCAAAACTGCTAAATAACATAAAAAGAAATTTTGGGAAAATAGTCCCAAAAATGGAGTGTTTTTATTAGCCCTAAAAGAGCCCCTGGGGCACATCCAAGAGTTATCGCGAAGTATAGACAATCAAAATTATATAGAAATCAGTTACAACTTTTCAGAAAGTTTTATAAAAATCCAAGCCATCAATTTTTTTACTAAGCACAAAAGTGTCAATTTTAGCCATTTTAACCTAAAAAGTACCCCAGAGCAACCTGAGTTTTCCCGGAAAATCCGTGCTGTTACTGTTTTACTCAGATTATGTTTAATGTTTGTGCAAAATTTGAAGAAATTCCGAGGTGTAGTTATTGGGAAAGTGCGGACAGACGAACGGACAAGGGTGAATTTACAGGTCCAGTCTCCTTTTGTCTGGAAGGCCAATAAAATAAAAATGTTTATAAAAAAATACAATTAATTTTAATAGATTAAATCATCTCATGTACGCACCATTTTTACATGAAAAAAGTGATCATACCGTTATTTTTACCGAAATATAAATATATTACTGTGCTAGCTGACTTCACGCACTAGATATCGTTTAGTTATTTAAGTATTGTTCAATGATTTCATGTAATAACACGAAATCATTGAAACGTAACTCATCGACAAAAGGCAAAACTAATCGATAAGAAAACAAACCTAACTGTTTACAGATGTGCGTTCGTTTTTCAGATTTTCTTATCCTTTAGTTTGGTCTCCATTTTTTTTTTTTTTTTTTTTTTTTAAAATCAGCCTTATTAATGAACATAACAAAACTTAAAAATTATTTTAATATTCTACTATACAAGGTGCCTTAAATAAGTTTCCACACCTTTTTTCGTCTGGGTACTTTTATTGATAGTACACACATGGAACTCTAGTCCCCTTTGAAGTAATCTCCTCCGGCTGCAATGCACCTGTTGTACCGTTCCCACAACTTCTGGAAGGCCTTATGGAAGTCCTCTTGTGTGAGCATGTCAATGACCCTCGTCACAGCCTCTTTACTCATTTGACTCATAACGACAGCTTCTAAGGTTTTCCTTGAGCTTAGGGAATAACCAAAAGTCGCAGGGAGCAAGATCTGGACTACAGGGAGGGTGAGGAACTAGGTGTATCAGTATTTCGAGGGAATTTTTGACACCCCTAACACGAAACTGCGAATAAAATATAAAAAAACTCGTAATTTCTCTTTTAAAAGTGGGTTGTTTATTTTCCTTATGGAATATACTTCCAAAATAAACTATTAAAGTTGTTTAAAAAATAATAGAAATATTATCTTTTTTATTTAAAAAAAAACAACAACACAAAAAACAGTGTTTACAAATTGCCGGTGCGCCTTCATGCAGCCATTTTTTTACGTAATGAAATCAATTGAATTTTACGAGTTAATTATTTTCAGTTTTTAAACTTTAAAAATCTATCAACATTTTTCTATTGGTTAAATTTTTACGATATTTTCAGGGTCAATGTGAAATTTTATGCTATTTCAAATAAACCGAATATAATATTTTAGACAAACGTTTTTTTTAAAAATTTAACCCCCATTTTGAAATGTCTATTAAAATTTTAATAACTAATTTACTCACCAAAGTTTTATATATCACAAATTGAAGATAAAAGATCAATAAATAATATATTGTAAATTAAAAAAAAAAATGTTTTTTAGAAATTTACCTGTAAAGTCCAAAGTGTAAAACCCTTAAAAAAAAAAACAAAAACAAAAAAAACCCGTTGATTTTTTTTAATTGGAAGCCTATGTTCTGCTTATATTGCCCAGTAAGTAATTGACGCTGACGACAAATTTTTCTATTTCATTCAATGTTTTCTTTTTTTAGATATTAAAAAGAAAATTCACTCAATTAAGAAGAACGAAAATATAATAAATCAAAAATTTATGTATTCCGATAGAAAAGAAAAAAAAATCCTCGACTGTTTTTTTTAAGGTAAAAACTTATAAGTAAAATTTGACTATTTTTAAGCTATGAGAATACATATTTCTTCAGGCACAAGGCTAGACGGCTAACGCGAACGTGTGGTTTTTACTGCCTTTCGTCCATACGTAGTTCTAAACAAGGACAAACCGCTACTTCCGATTTTTTGTTTAAGTCGTAAAAATGCTTGCGTAATCGCACTTTTTTTTTCAAATAGTCGTTTACAAATTCTTTTATTTAAAAAATAAATGGAATTTAAAATATAAATGTGGATAAATTCTTAAACAATGAAACTAAACATTCAATAGTATTTTTTTTATAGGTAAGTAATTTTTTATAACCGAAGTAAGTAAAATTTCGTTTATTTTCTTAAAATGTTTTTTTAAAGAAAACCGATAAAAAAACAAAACAAATATTGCATCATTTGCTATTAAACCTTTTAATTTTTTAAAATTTGGTCTTTGCCCCTTTAATTAAAAAAGATTAGGGTTTGAATTACATTTTTCAAATAGTAATAAGCTTGTAAAGATAGAAGGTCGAATTATTCAATTTTTTTCACGCCTACTTAAGATCGGTTTCTGACACTGCTAGTGAGGAACTGTCTTCATGCCTATTTTGGTTAAATAGTCTGTGACAACGATGGAGTTGTGGATGGTGTTGACCTCTATGTAGTGTGCTTGCAACCTTATAACTCAACTCTTGTTTACAAGCTTATTGCTTTTATGTAAACGGATCGGCTCTAAGAATTGTTTGGTTTGTTGAGAAGAAATATTAGTTGCAATCGTGCCATTTTATCTGTTTATGCGGATGTAGTTTTAGAAGCGCAGCTTTCACGAATGGAAAAGAAAGTGAAGGAAAAGAAAGAATGAAACAAAAGTCCGTTACTAAGCTTGCTGGAAAAAATGGTTGAATCATTCCCATGTTCCAGAAAGTAACCACCTCAATATGTAACTATCTGCATAGGAATCAGATACGTTCTAAGATGGAGCGCTGATGCCACATTTCGAGAGATATCTCAGAGCATTTTTATGCATTTATAGGGTAAAAAAAGTCGACTCGAAATCTAATGAGAAGTGACTGTTCTCTTTCATACAGCCTCTTCCGCACAAAAGAACCATTACTGGTCTCTCTCTACTCTATCGTTATTTTACGGAAGGTATCTCACTAAAATTCAGTTTTTAATTCCGCTTTGTAAGACATTCCTAGCAAGAACTACCACAACGGGAAAAAATACTTTAGTTTCTTCTTCTATATACCTAGCACCAGGCGAAATTTCCACGAACAGAGCTTTTTTTTTGCAAGGGCTTTCCGTTTGTGGACAACCCTTTCGCAGAACTGTTTCCTGTTAGTCGTCTTGATGTTGTTATTCTCATTATTTATAATACAAATCTCACCTGTCTGTTTAAATGTATCTATGTTTTCATGTCTCGCAAAAACTTTCGACACAGGCAACGAATTTTCACGAGATCGATACGGTTTTGAAACTCGACTCTTTGGACGACAAATATCGAGAAATTAAATTCTTCATCCTCAACTGTGCAAAACGAAAAGATAGATGTTTTTTTTTTTACCTTAGTTTTTAAAAATACCAAAGCTATAGATGGTAGGGAAACAGTTAGCAGGAAGGCGATTCCACAAGCGTCTAATTCTGGGAGAAAAAAAGTTACTAGAATATAAAGATGTATTGCAATGAGGTAGCAAAGTGAACACTACTAAATCAACTAGTAAGATTTGCTGGAACAAATAAATATATTTATATATTTCCATCCGTAACATTTTTTTTACTCATGTTCACCCCTTACAAAGTATATTGCCACTTGGATGTAAGGGGCTACTATTTGGGGCCATGTCTAGGAAAGATTAACAAGATATTTGTTTATATTACATTTAAACTTCTGCATATCAGTACAGCAAGAGAAGCAGGCAACAGCAAGGGAATTCCAAAGTCTAGCTGTTCGAGGAAAGAAACTATTAGAATAGAAAGCTTTCTAGCATTTAGGGACATCAACAGTGAAGGGGGCGAGGTCTTATTGCTAAGCGTTTGTCAGGGATATGTACGTTGAGGGGGTACAAGTGCGACGAGTTCATCAGAACACATTCCATTAAAGGTTTGTAAAACGGGCACAGCGATGCAACATTACGGAGATGAGACAGGGGCTAGAGCTTAGTTGATAAAGTGGGACCGATTAGACTGACAACTCTTTTTTGGAGCCTATCTAAGAGGGAGAGACTTAAATTAATAACCCGATTATTATGAATTTTGGAATACAACTGTTAGACCTACGAGTGAGTAATATACTTAGTTTAATTTACTTTTATACCAAGGAGGCAAAAGAAGAGTGAAAACAGTTCGTGAAAAATTTAAATTTTGTATAAGTTAGACAAAAAGGTAATAGACATCGATAATATATTCTAAGAAATTTCAGTTTCTCTAGAGTATTTTAAAGGATATTTTTCCGGAAGCATTATATGGGCAAAACCTCACATTTAAAAATTAACATTTTTCCGACTAGTATTTAATTTGAATTATAGTAATTAGACATCAATTAGGAAAGACTGTGGATTTGATTTTTTTTCAAGACCCCTTTAGGTTAAACCTTACATTTTCGATATTTTCTAGAATCAAAACCATGTAAGGAATTCTGATCCAAATTGGAATAAGAATTTTAGGCATAAAATTTAATAACAATCTATGTTGATCTTAATATTTGTAAGGGGATATATGCAATAAGGGAACATATCCAATAACATAACGCAATATGCAATAACATAACACAATATCCAATAACATGACGCAATGTCCAATAACATGACGCAATATCCAATAACATGACGCAATATCCAATAACATGACGTAATATCCAATAACATGACGTAATATCCAATAACATGACGCAATATCCAATAACATGACGCAATATCCAATAACATGACGTAATATCCAATAACATGACGCAATATCCAATAACATGACGCAATATCCAATAACATGACGTAATATCCAATAACATGACGCAATATCCAATAACATGACGCAATATCCAATAACATGACGCAATATCCAATAACATGACGCAATATCCAATAACATGACGCAATATCCAATAACATAACGTAATGGGACATGCGCAATAACATCAACAATAACAAAAAGTGCCGATTCTGCCACACAGAAGTAGAGAGTCTGAGCCACATGGCACCCAGTTGTAAAGTCATGTTGGGGGACGGCTATTATACAATGCGAAACAATAGAGTCTGTAAATGTCTCCACTGGAAAATCTGTAAAAATTTGAATATGCAATTTAATAGCAAATCTTGGAAACATGTTTACCAGAAAAAACAGTTGGAAATAAGTCATGCACCTTCAACATGACGACGAAATTCCTACAGCTACATACCGAGAAAATGGGTCTGTTAAGCCTGACATAGTGATATTTTTTTTATTTTTTTTTTTATTACATTTTCACCCCAAACAAGGCAAATTGCCACTTTGGTGTAGGGGGCTACTATCAGGGGCAACAACTACTGGGGTACTATGTAGGGATTTGGGCAGCAAGGTGTCGGTTCACGTTACACTTGAACTTCTGCACGTCAGTACTGTTGGGGAAGCAGGGACCTGGAATGGAATTCCAGAGTCTTGCGGTTCTGGGGAAGAAACTATTGGAGTAAAAAGATCTTTTACATCTAGGGACCTCTACAGTGTGGGGGTGGGATCTAGTAGCCTGTCGGGTTTGTCGAGGGTGCTCGCGTCGTGGGGGCACAAGTGATTGCAGTTCATCAGAGCATTCACCACTAAAATACTTGTAGAACAGGCAGAGGGATGCAACATTTCGTCGATGGGACAGAGGCTGAAGCTTAGATGCCAGTTCAGGGCCTATCAGATTTGCGACTCTCTTTTGAACCTTGTCAAGGAGCGAGAGACTAGTAGCAGATGCACCAGCCCAGATGTGGCAGCAATACTCCATACATGGGCGAATGGTGGCCTTATAGAGGTACAGAATACTTTCGGGTGTTAGTAGTTTTCTAGCACGGTAGAGAGAGCCTACCTTTCTTGCAGCGGCCCTGGCAATGCCTTCAATGTAATTGTTCCAACTCATGTTTCCTGTGAACGTTAGGCCAAGGAGTTTGAAAGATGGACTCTCAGATAAAGAGTCGTTGGCCATTGCTATTGGTGGTAGAGAGGGTTTCTTGTAATTATTGAATGAAACTAGTTTAGTCTTGGCAGCATTGAACGCGACCAACCACTTTTGTCCCCATTCCACTACAGATTGGAGGTCTTCCTCTAGTGTTTCTGCCATTTCTTTAGAAATGTGTTCATTCGTCTTCCTGTCGTGTCTGCCATAGAGTGTAGTGTCATCAGCATATATACCCATCTCAGAGGCAATGTTGTCGGGGAGGTCATTTATGAATATCAGGAACAATAGAGGTCCAAGGATAGAACCCTGGGGCACTCCCGCATTTATATCATATTGTTTAGATGTGCGACCGTCGAGGACTACCTGGATTTTTCTCTTATCTAAGAAGGATTTAATTATGTTAAGTATTCTACCAGTGATACCGTATGATCTGATTTTACTGAGGAGACCCTCATGCCATACCCTGTCAAAAGCCTTAGATATATCTAGAGCTACCGCTCTGCCTTCCCCCGCTTTGTCCAGTGATTGGTATATACGTTCAGAGATCACGGTGAGGATGTCTGCTGTGGAACGGGCTTGTCTAAATCCATATTGTTTGTCAGTCAGTAGTTTAGCATCTGTAAGATGATGGACTAGAGCATGGTTAATTATGGTCTCAAATATTTTGGC